>NC_091439.1:70964752-71264752 GCF_964237555.1 Oryctolagus cuniculus
CCCATTTCAACACTTTCCCTGGTACAGGACTGATGTTAGTAGAGAGGAGGAGGAAGAAAGGGAAGTGACACTAGAGAGTCAGATGCTTTATTTGCATTAATTCATTTAACCTTACAAAAATTCTATGGCATAGCTACAACTATCCCCAATTTATGACTGAGGAAAAGACACAGAGTGAGCTTAAGTTGCTAGTCTACGGTCACAGAAGCAGAAGGTCACAGGGCTACGGTTGTGGCTGGAACCCAGACAAGCAATTCCAAAGCCTATCTCATGACCCCCAAGTTGGCTGCCCCTGGCACCCCAGAATATCATCTGCCACTCTCCTCCTGAGATAACACATTTCACACTCCAGCCAACTGCACAAGTTTTATTCTGGAACAGCTTATTCCCTAAATCCAATGTATCTGCACCTCCTCCTCTGATAAAGCAGAATGGATAAATCAGTATTATTGTAAAGCAGACTGGATAAATCAGTATTAAAATTATTTTGAATAAAAATAAACTCATTAACTTGTTATAACATGTCTAAACAGGATCTAGTTTGAGGCACTGAGAAGGGTAAGACATCAGTTGCACAAAAGCCTTGATTGAAACAACATAAATTCTGCTGAAAGTGAAGCATGACCAAACATCAAAGTGATGATGGAGTCTGGAAGAACGGTGAAATTACTGATGAAAACATGAAATGTTTACAAGGACAATGATCCAGGAAGTCAGTGTCTTACAGAAGGATATCTCACTTTACGAAGGGACCAAGACGAAATCCACAACAGGAGACAAGCACACTGTTCCACAAGGAAAAGGGTACCATTGCCTGCTTTCACTGAAGAGGACCTGCACTGAACAGCAGAAACAGCCAGGACTCCGCATCTTAGCTTATACAATTCTGAATGAAGAACTAAAGTGGAACAAAGACTTTTCACGCAAGGCACGGCACCCAGAGCAGCTGGAAACAAGACCAGAACTTATAATGGAAATTTTAGACAAGCGGGATCAGGATCCTGAGGCATTTCTTCTGAGCACTGGAATAATAGATCAAACACAGTCCCACCAGACAAAGCACAATCAAGGCAACGGCAAGAGGTGTATGTGGTCCAGTCAATGCCAAAGCAGAAAAGTCAAGAGCAAAGGTCACGACAACAGCTTTTTGGGATGCTCAAGGTATTTTGCTTTTTAACTTTATAAAGGGCCAAGGAATGATAACATCTGCTTATTAGGAGAACGTGAGCCAAAGGTGTAGAAGAAAAACTCCCAGAAGTCTTTACCAGAGGAGTCCTTCTTCATCATGACAATGTTTTTACACATTATGCTCATCAAACAAGGGCAATTTTGTGAGCTGTCTGATGGGGAATCATTAAGCATCCACATTACTGTCCTGCTTTGTCTTTAGACTATTTTTTGTTTCTTAATTGTAAAAAATCTTCAAAGGGCACCCATTTTTCTTCAGTTAGTAACATCAAAAAGACTACTGGGATGGTCTATATGGTTACTATCATGGTGTACAAAAACATCTCAAACTTAATAGAGCTTATGTTTAAAACTATCACTCCCCCATTCGCGGAGGAACGACACGGGACCCTGCGCTGTTCCTTTTTGCCCGGCTCTTCCCGGGTTACCTGCCGTTCCCTCACTAGCGGAGGAACGACGCCGTCCCGGGTTAGCTGCCGGCCCCCCCTCCTCCGCGGAGGGGCGGCACCCCCACCGCTTTCCCTGCTTCCGTGGAGGAGCGGCACACCGCCGGCCAGCTCTCAGGGGTTCCTCAGATGTTCCTCAGATGTTTCCTGGTGCATGTTGTTTCTCTCCTCCTTTATAGTCCTCTTCCACCAATCCACGCTCTGCTGCCCACGTGCCGAGCACACTGCTCTCCTCCAATCAAGAGCAGGATCAGCTCCTGCAGCTTATCAGTCAAACTGGTGAGGCAGCTGTGTAGAAGTTGTTTGCTGTCTCTCAGCGCCATATTGTGGGAGAGCAGACGCATAGAATTAGTCTTAGTCCCAGTAATTTAGTCTAGTCTCAGTTGCTCCCCACACTAACATTTATATTTTTTTATCTTTTCATTTTCCATGAGTTCTTTGAAATCTTCTCATGTTGGAAAAAATTTACATTTTAAAAACAAGCATTACTTGGGCCAGCACGGTGGCTTAGTAGGTAAAGCCGCCGCCTGCAGTGTTAGCATCCCATATGGACACCGTTCGAGTTCTGGATGCTCCCCTTCCAGTCGGGCTCTCTGCTATGGCCTAGGACAGCAGTAGAAGATGGCCTCAGTCCTTGGGCCACTGCATCCACGAGGGAAACACGGAAGAAGCTCTGGCTCCTGGTTTTGGAATGGCTCAGCTCCAGCCATTGTCACCATTTGGGGAGTGAACCAGCAGATGGAAGACCTCTCTCTCTCTCTGCCTCTCTGTTAACTCTGCCTTTCAAATAATAAATAGATAAATATTTAAAAAATAAAGCATTACAATAGAACTTGATTATATGTACCATCATTGTAACCACTGATATCATCATGCAACATCTAAATGGTGAAATTATTTGCAACTGTAAAAATAATCAGGAAGCTTCTAAGTGATGATCCAACAGACCTAGATCTAATTATGGCACAGACTGCTAAGTTGTAACAAAGTAAGGCATAGGATAGTATGAACAAATCTGCCATTCATATAAGGGGGAAATAAACAGCTGCCTCTACATGCATAAAAAAATCCTAAACAATTACTAACTACTGGGGCACACAGGAAATGAATAAAGATCTGGGGTCACTGTAATAGAAAATAATAACACACACATCTCTTGGGACCAGCATTGTGGCACAGCAGGTAAAACCACTGCCTGCCAGGCCTGCATTCTATTGGGCATTGGTTTATATCCTGACTGCTCCACTTCTGATCAAGCTCCCTGCTAATGGCCTGGAAAAGCAGCATAAGATGGCCCAAGGGTTTAGGCCCCTGCCACCCATGTGAGAGACCTGGATGAAGCTCCTGGCTCCTGGCTTTGGCCTGGCCCAACCCTGGCCATTACAGCCATTTGGAGAATGAACTAGAAGATGGAAGATCTCTGTTTCTGTCTCTCTCCTCACCCCACCCTCCATAACTCTGCCTTTCAAATAAATAAATCTTAAATATGTATATATATTAAATATATGAAATTTATTTTTTCAGAGACAGCATCACTTTTCCAGAAACATCTATTAACACAAAAGGTATTTTGATGACAATTTGGTCTAACCCATCTTTCCTTATCTTTTCAAAGGTTTATTTACTCACTTATTATTTGAAAGTCAGATTGACAGAGAGAGAGAGTGAACGAGAGAGGGAGAGCAAGAGAGAGAGAGGGAGAGGGGGAGAGGGAGAGAGGGAGAGACAGACACAGAGATAGAAAGAGAATGAATCTTCCATCTGCTGATTCATTTTCCAAATGGCTGCCACAGCCAGGGTTTGGTCATAACAAAGTCAGGAGCCAAGAAGTGGATCTGGGTCTCCCATGTGGGTAGAAGGGGCCCTGCCTTCCCAGGTACATTAACAGGGAATGGCACTGGAAGCAAAGAAGCCCAGACTCGAACCAGCACTCCAATATGGGATACTAGTGTTAAAGCAATGGTTTAATCTGCTGCCCCACAACCAGCCTGGTCTAACTTAATCTTATCTCAAACTATTTTTGAAGCATTCAAGCTCTCATTCAGGTGAGTAACTCCTTTTTGCTCCTAAGGTAGATCACATTGCCTAACCCTCAATAATTCTATAAAATAACTTGAGATTGTTGTATTTATACCAGTAACATGCCTATGCTTATTGTTTAAGTCATGTGCTAATTAAGAGTAAAATATCTAAAAATAGAGCAATATATCAGACAGCTAAAATTATGAGATCACATAATGCAATGTAAACAGCTTTGATAAAAAATGTTAAGTCACACATTAAGCATTACAAAATCCATTTCTAAAACACACATGAAAAAGGAAAAAAAATCCTCAAAATTTTATATAAATTTTCAGAAATCTTCCTTCATCTCAGTTTCCCCTTCTTTATCTTACAGTGGAGACATGCATTCATTCTCTACATATCCACCTAACACCCAGGAGGCAATTTGGAATGGGCAAATATAACCAGTGAACAAGAAAAATGCAGACTCTGTCTTTGTGACATTAGTAATGAATACAGGCTGATTAAGTAAACAGTAAAACCATAACACTTCAAAAGGATTCTCATTAATATGCTGCTTTTTTAAAGCAAGGTAGTAAGAGAATAAACAATATGTCTAGCTTATCTAGTCAAGGGGCCAACCAGGTTAGTCACTCAGGAAGTTCAGGTATTAACCAGGCGGAAGAAATTTTAAAAGATCCCTATCTATGAAAGCAATGAGTTGGGAATGTCATTATAATAGCAAAATATATTTAAAAGTCAACAAATACATGAGAAAACAAAAACATCCCTACTAAATTTATTTTAAGCTACAGGTGAAACACCACATCTGAAATCACTCCTGGAGGTATCCAAAACTTAAATTCACTCAGCAAATTTGAGTGATGAATAATTGTTATACTGGTATCTGCCCACTGGTACAATCCAAATGAGCTAGCTTTTTAAAGCACACACATTTCCTCATTTAGATCACTGGTCAAACATTAGGTTTAACTAAGCAGTGGCAAAATAACTTAATTCTCCTGGTAGGATTTTTCAGTAACAGGTAAAACAAGGTAGCTTTTCCTTCTGTGCCATGTGGCAAATTACAGCTTCCCTCACAAGCAGATTCTGGAGTTCCTTCTCTCAGTCTGCCCATGCAATGACACACACAGCAGTTCTGAAGAGAAATTCTGGTGGGTGACTGTAGCCCCAAGCATTCTATGATTTAAACAGCCAGGTGGCCCACAAGATACAGATTCTTCTCTATTGCAGTAACATATACAGTTAACAGAAATAGATTTCTTTTTATGAAATGAAGTTATTTCATAATCTCAACATAAACCTCTTTGGATGATATGTAAGCCAAATAAGCCACATGACAAATAGGCTTTAAGCTTGAATGCCAGAATAATTCAACAAGATGTTTTTCTCCTTTCTCTCTTTAATAGCAATGTGAAGGTAGTCTCGAGGAGATATCCTAATGAGCACAGCCCAATTACCTGTCCAAAATGAATTCTGTATCATAAGCTGACAATCATTCTGATAGTTCAGTAAGTCTTTTACTTTTTTTAAAAACCCCTATTATGATGTTGATATTAAATATCTGAGTTATTATTTTTACTTCTTTGAATAAAAAGTAATCATTGCTAGTAGGATTGAAAAACAATTATATTTGCAAGTTTAAAAACTAAGAAGGATGTTGCTGACAGTGAATACATTATTGTGAAAATATACTCTCATAATGCTAAACAATACCTCCAGGACACAAACACATTAAAGAAAAGTGTTAATTCAATGAAATCCATTTACAATGCCTTCCTGTGAGATAAAATAATGCAGATGACAAAAAACCATACATAAGGAAGCCTTCAAAAAAAAAGAAATGTATACCCAAGTATAGTCTTAAGAAATTCTTAAATCATAACTCACTCATGTGGTATAAGCTTCAAAGTGTCACAACTGCCTGGCATTAATCATTTAATCTGAAATCAGAAGACCCAAATGCTAATTAGCCTTTCATTTACTAGCATCAGTGAAAACTTACAGAAGTAGTACATTAGTATAAGAGAAATAATTTTAGCTAAATCTTATGTGGAGGGAATTAACTGAATGTGTAGGCTGTTATCTATCTATGCTCTCATTTTTAAGATGGAGTCAAATGAAACCAAAAATTGGCAATGAACAGTCAGTGGGTTTCCTTCCTTAGGTCAAGTGTACATGTGGCAAGCTATCAAGTCCAGACATTCTCTGGGCATCAGTCTCCTGGCCATGGCAGCTTCCAAATAATTCAGCTTGCTCCACTATGCTGCTCAAACTGGAACAATAAAGCTTTCCTCCAGTCTTCAGCTTGTGCTGATCCTCACAAAAATGACCTCTCATAAGAGTTCTAATACCTGCAACAGAATAATCATTCTTGTCTTTACCTACAACGTATGTAATATATTTACTTAATTCCAACTTAACACTTAAGAGAATTTTTTAAAACTTCCCAGAGTTGGTTAAAAGGAAATTGTTCGCTTTTACTACTTAATGAACAGATCAGTAATTCTAGGCTGGATGGACAAATAATAACAATTCTAAATCTTGATTTTTTAAAAAATGACTGAGCTCCATTTAATTTTCATCATGCTATTTAATGAGGATATTAACTGAGCCAAACTTACAGGTCCTCTTTTTATCCCTTAACTTATGAGAAAAGGCAATTCATAAAACTGAATAGCTCTTCTGGAATTAGTTCGGGACTTTAAAGAAAAAAACGTACATCAATATTGATAATTATATCTTACTTAAAAAATTATTTACGTATTTAAAAGAGCTACTGAGAGAGAGACATCTTCCATCTGCTGGTTCACTCATCAAATGCCCACAGTGGGCCGAATTAAAGCCAAATGATAGGAATGTGATCGCAGTCTCCTACTTAGGTGGCAGGGACCCAAGTACTTGAGCCATCATGCACTGCCTCCCAGGCACACAAGAAGGAAGCTGGATCTGAAGAGTGCAGTAGCCAAAACTCCAATAGGGGATGCAGGTATCCCACACTGCTTTGTAACAATATCCACCCCTATAAATTATTTTTAAAAGACTTTCAGGAGGAGAGGGAAGGAATTGGGAGTTAATATTCAAGGCTCTAAAGATGAATATAAACAGAAGGGTTGGCTACAGTCAATAATTTATTGTATATTTCAAAATGGAAAAAAAAAAAACAAAATGGATGAGAGGGTAAACTTCAAATGTTCTGCTACAAAAAATAAGTCAGCAAGGTGATGGATATGATAGATGTGATTATGATAGATGCCCACACTGTTGACATATTTCAAAATATCGCAGGGTAGGCATTTGGTGTAGCAGTTAAGACATGTCGCATATCAGAGTTCGGGGTTTGAGTCCAGCTCAATCTGTGATTCTAGCTTCCTGCTAATGCATACCTTGAAAAGCAGCTGCTGATGGCACAAGTACCTGGATTCCTGCTACCCACATGGGAGATTCATATTGAATTCCAGAGTCCTGGCTTTGGCCTGGCCTAGCTCTGGCTGCTGCAGACATTTGGGGATTGAACCAGTGGATGGCGCTCCTTCTGTCTCATTGTCTGTCTGTCTGGGTTTCTGTCTCTATGATTTCAAATAAAAAAAAATAAGTTAAAAATTTCAAAACATTGCATACCCTTTAACTGCATACAATTATGATTTGTTCATTAAAATGAATAAAAGGGGAATATTTTAAGTGTCAGTTAAAGATTTCTACCTTATAAAATTAAATTCCTTTATTTTCCTGATTCTGGTACAGGAAAGCTTTCATTTCAATAAGGTAAGTTTAAAAAAAAAATGAACACTGACATTACCTATGTTAGAAAACCTAAAACACAGTTGACACTTCCCAGTTGTAAAGGTTATAAACCTTAGTTGTTACTGAAACTTCCAAAGGTGTGGAATATGTGAGTGATATAGTCCGCAAGTTACCAAATACTAAAGGTACATTCCAAAGAGATTATTCAATTTGTTCTCAGTCCAAAGAACAGGAAATCATTCCAAGATATAAATGTGAACTGGAAATAGTAAAAGGTTCTGTAATATGATAATATTAACTCTAAAATATCAGTAAAGGATAATCGATGTCAGAGTTTAAGAACACTGTACAGAAATCATTAGATCCAACACCTGAATTCCTCAAGAACGTGGTAAAAGGCTAAGCTTCTTGTTTCAAGCACAAATATTAGACTGCCAGCTAAATCAATTCTCTCAGCAGTCAAAATCACTTTCTGGCTTTGTTTCCAAAAAATGGATGATGAAAGCATTGTTTCCATGGCGAAAAAGTGACCACATCCCTAAATCAATATGCAGAGGACTTCTGATACTAAACACAAAAAAGGTATACACTACCACATAAAAATTCCCATTACGAATATGACATGGTACTTTAACAGAGATGGAATATAAAGAGTCTTTGGGTAGTTAAATCAGGACTTAAAAAATATTAGATAATCATTTAATATTATACCATAAATTCACCTTCATATAATTGTATAAAAAGAATCATTCACCGAACAGAAAGGTACATGAAGAGTCCATTCATACCTTCTTGTTGGTGGAACTCAAATAAAATTATTGAATTACTACAATATTGCTATTTATAAAAAATGGTAGTCGATGGGGCCAGCATTGTGGTGTAGTGGGTAAAGCCTCTGCCTGAGGTGCCAGCATCTCATAGGGTCCTGGGTTCAGTTCCGGCTGCTCCACTTCTGATCTGGTTCCCCTTTATTGTGCCTAGGAAAGAAATGGAATATGGCTCGAGTCCTTGGGCCCCCCTGCACCCATGCAGGAGACCCAGAAGAAGCTCCTGGCTTCTGGCTCCAGATTGGCCCAGCTCTGGCCATTGCAGCCATTTAGAGTGACCCAGCTGATGGAAGATCTTTCTCTCAATATCTCTCTCTCGGTCTCTTCCTCTCTCTAACTCTGCCTTTCAGATAAATAAATTAAAAAAAAAAAAAAAAAGGCAGCCAAAAATAATCATTTGAATTTTTTTTTTTTTTTTTGACAGCCAGAGTTAGACAGTGAGAGAAAAAGACAGAGAAAAAGGTCTTTCTTCCATTGGTTCACCCCACAAATGGCCGCTATGACCGGGCACACTGTGTCGATCCGAAGCCAGGAGCCAGGTGCTTCCTCCTGGTCTCCCATGCGGGTGCAGGGCCCAAGGATTTGGGCCATCATCCACTGCCTTCCCAGGCCACAGCAGAGAGCTGGACTGGAAGAGGAGCAACCTGGACAGAATCCGGCGCCCCAACCGGGACTAGAACCTGGTGTGCCGGCACCGCAAGGCGGAGGATTAGCCTAGTGAGCCGCGGCGCCGGCCACATTTTACAATACTTATATGACTAACCTTTGATTTTTAGACAAAGACATATACATAAGCAGTCTCCAAAAACCTCGTGGAAAAATGTGTATTATGAAAATACTATGCATGGATTTAAAAAGTTTTCCAAACCAAAATGAACATCTTTTAATTGTATAAACTTTCTGAGGTATCTTTGTATGTCTATAAATAGATGCTTTTAAAAGGATGCTACAAGATACTATTCAATATCCTGGATATTGTGCATCTAATTAGAAAAGATCATACAATGACCAAAACCTTAATGGAACAAATTTTAACTAATGGTCAATCTCTAGAATGACCACATCACTTATATGCTACTTATTTTGATGTAAGTACAAGTATCTACCCAAAGTATGTATAATAAAACTGAATATGCATGCATAGGAATTACATGCTGTGTAACCTAAGACAGTCAGACGTTCCCATAGCCTGTGAAGTTCCAGAACCAGGGACAGAATGTTCCAGACTGACGTGGGCCTGGTTCACAGTTGCTAGGATAGCTACTTGTCTCAATCAACCATTCTATTCGCCCATGACAAAAAAAATAATCCACATACCACCAAGGGTAACAAGAATGCCAAGTCTTTTAGGGCTCCTTGCATTCATCAAAAGAATAAAACACACCTATCTGAACATTCCACAAGGGGCATCTTCTGAAATGCCTCACTCTCAGTGGGTGGTGTACAAAGTGATTCTTCCTGCAAAATTACTTTCCATAAAAGGAGATGAGCTGTACTCTGTTTACTTCACTTCCTTAATACTCTTACTCCACCTTACTCATGAGGAAGTAATTGCCCCTAAGGCAAATCCTTTATGGGCATTTGCTTGAGTAAAGCATTTTATGATGACTAAAACAGCTCAATAAACAAAGAGAGTAGTGAGAAGGAATGCAAAACACATGCTCAACCAGGAGCCCTCAAAAACACCTACCAGTTAAACTACAATTGGCACTGCTGCAGAACTGACTCAAAAAGTAGGAATAGTTAAAATGTGTGTGTTCTATTTTACATATGTACAAGTTCAGGTCCATATGAAGATGTGTTCATGTAGTTTACTTGGGAGTAAAAGTTTTCTATCAAATGACAAGAAAAGATGCTTCATGGCTACTGATAGTACATGTTTAAAGCCAAAGATAGAGTATAGAGGTGACACTATATTTTTCAAAACTTTTCAAAGTAGAACCAAGTTATTTTAAGAATGACATGCGTTTTTTAATTTAAAAAAAAAATTCCATTTGTAAAAATTTAAGAAAGGAGGAAGTAACTAAAAGTTAAAGGGGGGAAAAATATTTTCTCAATAAAATTAAGATGGTAACAATTGCCGGAAAACCTGAAAGTGAATCTTGCAAAACAGATAAGCATCATTAAGGGAATAAGTTTCCTAGCTGTTTACAGAAAAACAGATTGTCTCAATTCAAGAATAATACCCATTATCTCAAGAAAAGTAATTGCCTCAAACATTAAACATTCATATAAAGTCCATCTATTTTCATGTAAAGAACCACTAGTCATGAAGCTAAAATAAACCACTGTGGACAACAAACCCCTACAAACAAGGAGGTACTCATCAAAAGGAACGGCCTAATGCAGCACTTTAGTACACACAACTTGGGGAACTAGAATAGGAGAAAACAGAATCTAGGAAGGATCAAAAACAATACATCTCACACATTTGTATCCTTGACTCACTTTGCATTGCTTGTTAAGAACAGAGATTCCCAAATCCAACCCCTAGATGTGCTAATTCAATAAGTTTTGAAAGAACAAGAATCTGTATTTTTATTAAGAGCTCCAGGTAATTCTGAAACAGGTGAATCCAGAAACACTGTTCCAGAGAATCCCCTACACATCCTCTCAGGTTTAAGAAACACAGATGGCCCATCCAAAAGCGCCCACAGGAAGCCCTAAACACTCCCACCACCACTGTTGAAATGACACAGTATTAGACAAAGCCAATAAAGCAATTCCTGGGCATCTGCAACATATGACCAATAAACACAACAGAGTCTCCATTCCTCCTGGGTATTAGAGAGTAGAAGCAGGCTAACATCTCTAAGGACACAGACTTTTTGTATACATGCAATACGCCATCCGTATTAATTTCTTTCATCAAAAAAAAATGTATTTGACAGGCAAAGTGACACAGAGAGAAAGGGATCTTCCATCAGCTGGTTCATTCTTCAAATGGCCACAATGGTTGGGTCTGGGCCAGGTCAAAGTCAGGAGCCTGGAACACCATCCGGGTCTCCCACATGGATGTCAGGGGCCGAAGCACTTGGGCCAGCTTTTGCTGCTTTCCCAGGTGCATTAGTAGGGAGCAGGATTCTAAGTAGAGCACCTGGGACTCTAACTGGCAACTACATGGATGCTGGTATTGCAGAAGGCTGTTAACCTAATGCACCACAATGTCTTTCATCTTAATTTTAAGAAAAAGTAAGGCTGCAAGAAGCATTAAAGCTGTAAATAACAAACAGAAAACAAACTGAAGGAATATCTGTCTCTGGATCCAAGGTTTTCTTCAAGTTAGTGTTCAGAGGAACAGCGATCCTGAATCACTCAAAAGGCAGAGAGACAAAGGAAGAGATGGAGAGATTTTTCCATCTGCTGGTTCACTCTCTAAACAACTGCAATACAGATCACAGCCGGGAGCCTAGAACCCAATCTGAGTCTCCTGAAAGGTGTCAGAGAAGCAAGCACCTACTGCCTCCTAATGTGTGCCTTAGCAGGAAGCTGGAATGGAGAGCTGAGTCAGAAATCAAACACTGGCAGGCAATCACACATGCTATGTGGGCATCCCAAGCAGCATCTTAATCACTGAACTAAATGTTCAACTTTCCTTGACTCTTGATGACATATTAAGTTCAAATTACATTTAAATTATGCCTTTGCTTCTCATAACTTCTTCATTCCAGCTAGTCAAGTACTTTAATTTATATATATATATACACATATATGTATGTATTTATAGATCTGAGGATATTTTAATAGCAAAAGCTCTGGTGAAAAACAATATAATAAAATGTTTCTTACAGAGCAAAATTAGGGGGTGGGCATTTGATGCAGCAGTTAAGATGCCACTTAGGAGACTGGACTGTGGTGTAGCAGATAAAGCTGCCACCTGCAGTGCTGGCTTTCCATATGGATGCCAGTTCAAGTCCTGGCTGTTCCATTTCTGATCCAGCTCTCCGCTATGACCTGGGAAAGCAGAAGAGGATGGCCCAAGCACTTGGGCCCCTGTACCCACGGGGGAGACCCAGAAGAAGCTACTGGCTGCTGGCTTCGGATCAGCTCTGCTCTGGCCATTGTGGCCATTTGAGATGTAAAACAGCAGGTGGAAGACCTCTCTCTCACTGCCTCTGCCTCTCTGTAACTCAGACTTTCAAAAAAATAAATAAATCTTTAAAAAAAAGAAAGAAGAAGAAAAGATGCCACTTGGGATGCTTTCATCCCATATCAGTGTCCCTGGGTTTGGTCCTGGCTCTGCTTTTTTTTTTTTTTTTTTTTTGGCCAGGCAGAGTTAAACAGTGAGAGAGAGAGAGAGAGAGAGAGAGAGAGAGAGTTACAGACAGTGAGAGAGAGACAGAGAGAAAGGTCTTACTTCTGTTGGTTCATTCCCCTAATGGCCACTATGGCTGGTGCTGCATCGATCCGAAGCCAGGCGCCAGGTACTTCCTCTCATTCTCCCATGCAGGTGCAGGGACCCAAGCACTTGGGCCATTCTCCGTTGCCCTCCTGGGCCACAGCAGAGAGCTGGACTGGAAGAGGAGCAACCGGGACTAGTACACAGCGCCCCAACTGGGACTAGAACCCGGGGTGCCGGTGCCGCAGGCGGAGGATTAGCCAAGTGAGCCACAGTGCCAGCCCCCTGGCTCTGCTTTTGATCCAGCTTCTTGCTAACGTATATCCTGGGCAGCAGGCTCAAGTACTTGAGTCTCTGCCACCACATGGGAGACAGAGTTCTGGACTCCTGGCTTTGGCCTGGCCCAGTCCCAGCTATTGTGTACATTTGGGGAGTAAGCAGTAGATGGAAGATAGCTTCTTTCTCTGCCCACCCCCATTCCTCTTCTTCTCCCTCTTTCAAACAAATCAGTTTTACATTAGGATTATACTCAGCTGCACACAGCAGAAACTCCTTTTACAGCTGTTTTAGAAAGAGTTGCTATTTTCTTCCTGGAAAGAGCAGTGCAAAGGTACGCAGTTCAGGGCAGCTCCACCATGACATCCCTTCCCAGGCTCCTTCATTCTTTCTCCTCAGCCAACAATGGACGCGGATTTATTTCATCTTTTTATCAACACATATATTAGCTAGAAATTCCAAGCACTATGTTCACTTTCCAGAGAGGAAGAGGAAAACCAAAAAAGTAACAGAAGGTGGAAATATTCCCTAACAAATATACAATCAGATTATATTGCAAGTAGTCCACAAAGGCCAATCTCTTAGGCTGCACACTGTAGCCCTTCCCCCACAAAGGCAAATACTTATAATAAGGAGTAAGGGTATAAAATGCATCTGATAAGCAAATAGCAGTGTTTGTCACCAAAAACTTTTTTTTCAGGAGCTTTTACGTTTTATTAACCACTATAGTATAGGCCCTAGAGCTGCCCTATCCCACCCCGACTCCCGCCATGATGTCAGGCCTTCCCAGAAGCCCCTGTCTTGGCTGCCTGGACCCACTGGAACACCTGCTGCAGCTGAGCAAGAGTCTCCCTTTGTTGTTCTGCCTGCCGTTCAAGATCCTGGAGCTGGGATTCATATAACTTAATTTCAGCTGGGATATAGTCCAGCCTCTACCCCACTGTGGCCTGAGCCTCCCCGAGTTCCTGCTTAACCAGTACCAGAACCAGCAGTTTAAAGACTGTGTTGGGCGCCTGGGGCTGTGGCAAAATGGGTAAAGCTGACACCTGCAGTGCCAGCATCCCATATGGGTGCCAGTTCAAGACCCAGCTGCTCCACTTCCTCCTATCCTGCTCTCTGCTGTGGCCTAGGAAAGCAGTAGAGGATGGCCCAAGTCCTTGGGCCCCTGAACCTGTGTGGGAGACCTGGAAGACGCTCCTGGCTCCAGATTGGCGCAGCTCCGGCCGTTGCAGCCAATTAGGGAGTGAACCAGTGGATAGAAGACCTCTCTCTCTCTGCCTCTCCTTCTCTCTCTGTGTAACTCTGACTTTCAAGTTTATAAATAAATCTTCAAAAAAAAAAAAAAAGACACTTATCCAAGAGTTTTAAAAAAATAGACCATGTTGAACCCATCCAGCAGTGCCAGTTCCTCCTTCACAATACTGTTTCCTGTTAGTTGGGCTTCAAGCTTCTGCCTCCCTGACTCAGATTTACTCAGGTCCTTCTGTGGCTGTTGATACTCCTCCACTTCTCCCCCCAGCTTCTTCAGGATCAGCTCAGCCACAGCGGGCATGAAAGCCTGTGGGGAATGGGAGAAGGGTGCTGGGTCTCACTCTCGGAAAGGTAAGGAGTTCCCCTTTCTGGCCGGGTCCACGGAAATAACAGTACTCTTAAGAGGCAGTCCTTCAGGGCACTGCGGCCTCTCCCTGTCCAGGAAGTTGAATCTACCTGACCCCAGTAGGTGCAGGGCAAAACAAGATGCAAAACCTCTCATATGATACCCTAGCCTACTCACAAGCAAAAAGGGTACAAAATACATCTGATAGGCAAATTACAGTGTTTGTCACCCAAAACCTTCTTGGGGAAAAAAAAAAGCCATTTCAGGACAATGGTCTAGAGAACTTGCTCACGGTCTAACACATCAATATATCCTACTCACAAAAGTTATTTCTCCTATCTTCTAGAGCCTATAAATAAGTAGGCCACTTTTATTTAGAGACTACATGTAGTTACAAAACCTTTCCTAACTTATCCAAAGGTAAAGGATCCTTACCTAAAGGTATCTGTTATTATTTGATTATATTTCCAAATATAAACACAAATGTAAAGATTATGTAAAGAAAGAAATTCTAGTTAGTACTAAGCTACATACTCACAAGAAGTAGCTGAATGACAAGAAATATAACTAATATCTTGGTCACAGAAAAATACACAGGATTCATCTAAAAGTAGAAATCCAAGGAAACTCAAAGAAGTACAACATCTCCCCATGTCAGCCTTCCTGACCTTGAGGAGGGTGTTTACCACCTCTGTTTTACCTTCGGTCCAGATTCATAAGCAGTCAAGCTATTCACCACAGAGATTTCTTTTGATTTCTTGCTTTTTAAGAGGTGGAACAACCACTGGAAGTGATAGCATTTCTCAAGCCCAAGGCTGAGGAACTAAAACCTCTAGGTGATTCAACTCACTTCAACCACATAATTCCCTAACTACATGTGAATAATATTGGCCCTACAGCCGGCGCCACGGCTCACTAGGTTAATCCTACGCCTTGCAGCGCCAGCACACCGGGTTCTAGTCCCGGTCGGGGCGCTGGATTCTGTCCCGGCTGCCCCTCTTCCAGGCCAGCTCTCTGCTATGGCCCGGGAGTGCAGTGGAGGATGGCCCAAGTGCTTGGGCCCTGCACCCCATGGGAGACCAGGAGAAGTACCTGGCTCCTGCCATTGGATCAGCGCGGTGCGCCGGCCGCGGTGGCCATTGGAGAGTGAACCAACGGCAAAGGAAGACCTTTCTCTCTGTCTCTCTCTCTCACTGTCCACTCTGCCTGTCAAAAATAAATAAATAATAATAATAATAAATATTGGCCCTACTGTATGTAGAAAAAAAAGGTTTTAGGGGCCGATGCTGTGGTGCCACCTGCAGTGCCAGCATTCTATATGGATGATGGTATGAGTCCTGGCTACTCCACTTCTGATCCAACTCCCTGCTGATGCACCTGAGAAAGCAGCAGATGGTCCAAATGCCTGCCCAGCATCCACGTGGGAGACCTGGAGGAAGTTCCTGGCTCCTAGCTTTGGATCAGCCCAGCTCCAGCCATTAGGGCCATTTGGGGAGGAAACCAGTGGATGGAAGATTTCTCTCTCTCTCTCTCTCTCTTTCTTTAACTCTGCCTTTCAAAAAAATAAACCTTTTTTAAAAATGTGTTTATTTATGGACTACTTTTTATTGCTTGGTGACACAGCACCAGCACAATTAATAATATACAACCAAAGGGAGACATACTGCAGTCAGAATCCTAGAGGGCTAACCTGAGTTAAATGATGATGAAAAGTCTAAGACAAATAAACCTGGAAGCCAGCAGGGATGGATGAATAGGAAAGAAACTGAATTTGGCTAGCTAAAAGTAGAGATTTATACTTTCTTCTGTCCTTGTAAAAATTATTGCCATAAAGTATTTGCCTGTGATCCTGTCCTCAAAACAGTAGCTTCTCTTTCCCTGTACAATACATTCTCCTTTTAGCAGCAGAGCCACTCCCTTTTATCTCGTATATAACTCACTAATCATAGGTGGTCTCAATGGAGCTACCCTTAACAACTCATTACCCAACTGCCTCATATGTCCACATGTTTAGATAACATTAGGAGTATGGCCCTTGTTCTCTATATACTATCACATAACTACTTTCTCCCCATACTCTCTTGGCACTCTTTCATCTTCTATTTCAGCATTTCTCTTTAGCTCTGCTAAAATTGTTATCTTACATTTCTTATCTTTCACATGACTAATTCCTTCAATGAAATGAAATTACTCATTTTTGTTCCCCTATAATCTATGGAAGTTCACTGAATGGATAAAACATACATTTAATTTCATAATTATAGAAAAGCCAATGGCACAGAAATGAAATTGGGTTAGTTCTAACACAGATGGGAATGTCTCCTAGTTATTGTTTCATTATTAGGCTTTTATGAAAACTTTTTACAATTCATATTTCAAGTCTTTATTAAAAATCATATCATTAACATGGATAATTACATTAATATAAACTTGCAAAAGATCTTACTTTGTAAACTTCAGAAAATTACACTATTTTCTCTTATACATTATCCAATTTAATTATCAAGAATATCCTATAGAAATTATGCCAATATAAATTGAGAATGACTGAAGCTTGGTGATTGTTAATAAACTAGCCAAGCTCATAAACTTTACCTAGAAGGTCCAGAATGTCTGATTTCAAATCCAATACCCTTTTCCCATGGTTTAAGGCAAATTTTCCACATGGTTCCCTGTGTCTCCTTCTGACTGGATGCATGTCAATAGGAGAGTCACATGATTTCTCTGGGCATCCCTCAGCTTCCTAGTTTGTAAAATGAGGATGACAGTTCCTTGAAAAGTTAACAGGAGATCTCTGTAAGAATTTACACTAATATATTTTGATATGTAAATGAGGATGATCCATATACATATATATATATATATAAAAGTTAAACACAGTAATCTAAACAAAGTAAATCAGTAAGTTATATTCCCCAAAAGCTTGTATTTTCAAATTAATAAACCAAATTGCGTTCCTTACAAATTTTTAGAAACTTTCTTCTAAAAATCACTATTTTCTTCATTTTGTCATCTTCAAATTTAACTTTCCCTGTAAACTAAAAACTATTCAACAGGAAGAAAAACTTTTCAGACACACTTAACTCCATTTACCAACAATAAATTAAATATTTCAATGATAATCCTGAAGCAAGGTCCTGTTTTTAATCCTTCCTCTGGAAAATGATATGTCACATGCAATGGAATCTAACCCAAAAGATAAAAATGCTGAGCTAGCTGGAGCAGGATCTCAGATTGGTAACACACCTCACAGGCAGTGTGCTAGTAAAACCACATTTCGTACAGAATGTACCTTGTTTCTGGAGATATGTGAGTAAGGTATATAAAGTTTCTTTTTTTTTTTGACAGGCAGAGTGGACAGTGAGAGAGAGAGACAGAGAGAAAGGTCTTCCTTTGCCGTTGGTTCACCCTCCAATGGCCACCGCGGCTGGTGCACTGCGGCCGGGGCACCGCGCTGATCCGATGGCAGGAGTCAGGTACTTCTCCTGGTCTCCCATGCAGGTGCAGGGCCCAAGCACTTGGGCCATCCTCCACTGCACTCCCTGGCCACAGCAGAGAGCTGGCCTGGAAAAGGGGCAACCGGGACAGAATCCAGCGCCCCGACTGGGACTAGAACCCGGTGTGCTGGCGCCGCAAGGCGGAGGATTAGCCTAGTGAGCCACGGCAAGTTTCAAATTGGTTCCCCTTGGTCCAACTAATTAGATTTCAACATAGAAGCTGAATGAAGGGAATAAGACAAGGCGTGGGGGCCAGCACTGTGGTGTAGCTGGTTAAGCTGCCACCTGGAGTGCCTGCATCCCATGTAGGCTCCAGTTTGAGTGCTAGCTGCTCCACTTCCAATCCAGCTCCTTGCTAATGCACCTGGGAAGGCAGCAGCACATAGCGCAAATGCTCGGGCCCCTACACCCATGGGGGAGACCTAGAAGAAGCTCCTGGCTCCCAGCTTCAGACCAGTCCAGTTCAGGCTGTTGTGGCAGTTTGGGAAGTGAACCACTGAACGGAAGGATCTCTCTCTCTCCCTCCCTCCCTCCCTATTTCTCTCTCTCTCTCTGTCTCCCTCTATCTCTCCTTCTTTGTAACTCTGCATTTCAAATTAAATAAATAAATATTTAAAAAGTAAATAAATAATAAAACTAGAAGAGACATGAATATTATGGCAGTATTTCCTAATAATAGCACACAGACAAAAAGTTTACCTTAAATAGTTATGTTAAAATAAATATCAAAGCCATGATTCAATAAATGTGAATGATTAAAATGATGGTAAAGTACGAATTCTGGTTTTAAAAAACAGGACACTAATCACGAAAGTACTAAGCAAAAGTCAAATATTGGAATATGGCACACTCATACCAAACAATGGACAAATTTGTGAAACAGAGACTGAGCCATGTTTATTTTTCTATAATAAAGTCTTCCTTCAAAAAGTTTTATGTAACAAAAATGATCCAATTTCTCACAGAAAATTGTAAGAAATAAAGAAACATAGAAGAGAGACTTCCAGATTTAAATGGATTTAAGAAATTTAAAAACCAATCCCAAGGTATAAGCCTTATTTGGATCATGATTCAAACAGTCTTAGAAAACTATAAATATCCACATGTATACTTAGGAATGACAACTGGGAAAATGAGAACACTGACCATCTGATATTGGGAAAATACTGTTAACTCTTCAAGTGTTCTTATCACACTGTGATTTTTTTAAAAGAGTTCTACTTTTTGAGATAATACTGAAATATTTGAGGAAATTATATGATAGAGTTGCTTTCAAAAGAATCTGAAGTAAAGAAAATAAACAGAGAAAATAAAATTGGTCACATACTATTTATTCATCAGTGATAGGTTCATTGGGTTCATTACTCTACTTTCTATATGTTGAGAATTTCCGAGAACTTCCTCTTAAAAATTGGGGTTTGTGGCCGGCGCCGCGGCTCACTAGGCTAATCCTCCGCCTAGCGGCGCCGGCACACCGGGTTCTAGTCCCGGTCGGGGCGCCGGATTCTGTCCCGGTTGCCCCTCTTCCAGGCCAGCTCTCTGCTGTGGCCAGGGAGTGCAGTGGAGGATGGCCCAAGTGCTTGGGCCCTGCACCCCATGGGAGACCAGGAAAAGCACCTGGCTCCTGGCTCCTGCCATCGGATCAGCGCGGTGCGCCGGCCGCAGCGCGCCAGCCGCGGCGGCCATTGGAGGGTGAACCAATGGCAAAGGAAGACCTTTCTCTCTGTCTCTCTTTCTCACTGTCCACTCTGCCTGTCAAAAAAAAAAAAAAAAAAAAAGAAAAAAAGAAAAAAAAAGAAAAAAAAATTGGGGTTTGTTGAATAAGCCTTTAATTAATATCAATTATACTAACATTTAAAATTGTGATCAGAAAGGTACTGAAAATAAAAGTTTCTGACTTTAAACAGGTTTCCTGGTAATTAACATATCTTCAAATACATCTTCTTTCCTCAGTCACCCTCACATACAAGTTAACTTTGTAAAAACATTAACCATTTTGTCATTACACTGATTGATATTCTGTCACAAAAATATATAACATACTTTAGAAACAAATAAAGTGAAAAGTGATATACTCTCTATTTAAATATTTTCCAGGTTTCAATATATTTAACACAAAAGTCAATAAATTCAATGAGGAAAAAGATAAATAGTATTAATAATTAATAGTGAATAAGTAATAATTAATAGTGAATAAGTAATCTACCCTTTCTTCCTCTTGACACTTTAATTTTTACTTCCCTATCTACTAAATTTAGATAGTGTTCCATACCACAATTATCAAAATGCCATGAATTATAGCAACTGGTCTTAAAAGGGCAAGCCAAAACTCATTATCAGATACTTACTAGTTAAATAAACACAGTTTATTCTCACAAGACTAATTTTAAAAAAAATGAAAACCAGCCGGCGCCGTGGCTCAATAGGCTAATCCTCCACCTTGCGGCGCCGGCACACAGGGTTCTAGTCCCGGTCGGGGCGCCGGATTCTGTCCCGGTTGCCCCTCTTCCAGGCCAGCTCTCTGCTATGGCCAGGGAGTGCAGTGGAGGATGGCCCAGGTGCTTGGGCCCTGCACCCCATGGGAGACCAGGAAAAGCACCTGGATCCTGGCTCCTGCCATCGGATCAGCACGGTGCGCCGGCTGCAGCGGCGGCCATTGGAGGGTGAACCAACGGCAAAGGAAGACCTTTCTCTCTCTGTCTCTCTCTCTCACTGTCCACTCTGCCTGTCAAAAAAAAAAAAAAAAAAAAAAAAAGAAAACCACGACAGCTCCTTGCAGACCTGCACATAAAAAGCAATTAACACAGATGTATACACCAATACTGAATTCAGAGCTAGTTGTCAGCTGAATGGCAGTAAGTCATAACATTAACACAAATTACAACATGATATCACTGACTTTTTAATTTTAAAAAGAATTTTAAATGTCTTTGGATGGCCACTGCAAAGTCAATTAAAAATAGAAGTACCCCCTACAGTCAATAAATTAAGATTTTTTTTGTTTTTTAATCTGACAGGTAGAGTTATAGACAGTGAGACAGTGAGAGAGAGAGAGACGGAGAGAAAGGTCTTCCTTCCACTGGTTCACTCCACAAATGGCCAGCGCTATGCAGATCCAAAGCCAGGAGTCAGGTGCTTCCTCCTGGTCTCCCATGTGGGTGCAGGGCCCAAGCACCTGGGACATCCTCCATTGCCCTCCTGGGCCACAGCAGAGAGCTGGACTGGAAGGAGCAACCGGGACTAGAACCTGGCACCCATATGGGATGCCGGATCCGCAGACGGAGGACTAACCAAGTGAGCCACGGCACCAGCCCCAAATTAAGATTTTTTTTAAGAAGGATGACACTTCAAATTTGGAATGTTACTATGCACTAGTATCAAATTTTAAAAAGTCAAACACAGACAAGGCAATTTAAAGAGGAAACTCATCTTTAGAAACTGGAATAAGCTCTCTTAATCACATTAAAATAATACCTCAACCCCACACCAAGATTAATTCCAGAATAAAAAATATTGAAAACCTAGAAAAAGCAGATACTGGTATACTTATTAAATGGAAATGATTCCATAATATTTTAAGACATTTTTTTTAAGGAAAAGATTTGGTGCTGGCATTATGCTGATTCTGATGTCAGCATTCTATATAGGTACCGGTTAAAGTCCCAGCTGTTCTACTTCTGATCTACCTTCCAGCTAATGTGCTAGGAAAGCAGCAGAAAATGGCCCAAGCGCTTGCACCCATGTGAGAGACCCAGAAGAAGCTCCTAGATCCATTCAGGGCTCCTATGTGGGTGGCAGGGACTCAAACATATAGACCATTTTCTGCTGTATTCCCAGTTGCATTAGCAGGGAGCTGGATGGGAAGTGGAGGAGCCGGAACTCCAACTAGCACTCATATGGGATACAGGTGGCAGCTTAACCTGCTGTGCCACAACATGGGCCCTTGTATCTAATCTATATATTACTATTAAGACAGAAAAAGCTAAAAATATAATATAATCAATATAATATAAAATATAAAGTTATAAAAATATAATTATAAAAATATAATGTAATCAATATGCAAAGATCCTTATAAAACTGCTTTAAGGCACCATCTTGATTAATGAGTAATAAGAAAGAAATTGCATAAGGAAAATGTGAAAAAATAATATATATTTTAAAAGTGGTTTTCATGTGTTTTACAAAATGAAATACACCACTATCTTTAGAAATCACTGATGCTATAAACTTTAGCCAGTGGTCCAATGTTCCAGCTCACACCTAACACATCAGGCCTCAATGACCCTCACCATGATTTGTGCATTTGTAATACTACATTAAACCACATTCTGTTGGTCACAATAATTCAATTTTATGTGTTTTATTTGATATTAAAAGTAAAAACATGAGCGCCACTTTGGTTCTTTTTTTTTTTTTTTTTTTTTTTTTGACAGGCAGAGTGGACAGTGAGAGAGAGAGACAGAGAGAGAAAGGTCTTCCTTTTGCCGTTGGTTCACCCTCCAATGGCCGCCGCTGCAGCCGGCGCACCGCGCTGATCCTGGCAGGAGCCAGAAGCCAGGTGCTTTTCCTGGTCTCCCATGGGGTGCAGGGCCCAAGCACCTGGGCCATCCTCCACTGCACTCCCTGGCCATAGCAGAGAGCTGGCCTGGAAGAGGGGCAACCGGGACAGAATCCGGCGCCCCAACCGGGACTAGAACCCGGTGTGCCGGCGCCGCAAGGTGGAGGATTAGCCTATTGAGCCACGGCGCCGGCTTCCACTTTGGTTCTTGACAGTTCCACCTCCAAACCAGCTCTCTGCTAATGTCGCTGGGAAAGCAGCCAAAGATGGCCCAAGTGCTTAAGCCCCTGCCACCCACTTGAAAGACCCAGATGGAGTTCCAGGCTCCTGGCTTTGGCCTGGTTCAGCCGGGGTCATTGCAGTCATTTGTGGAGTGAGTAAATATGTGGGATCTCTCTCTCTTTCCCTCTCTCTCTGTAACTCTACCTTTTAAATAAATTAATTAATTAAAAAAAGTAAAAATGAACATACAACGGATCCTCATCAAAGCAGCATGGATTCTGCTAAAACTGTAACATTAGTAAACACAAAATTTAGGGGTCAGCTTTGTAGTGTAGTAGGCAAAGCCACCGCCTGTGAATCCAGGATCCCAAATGGGCACAGGTTTGAGTCCTAGCTGCTTTACTTCCAATTCAGCTCCCTGCTAATGCGCCTGGGAGAGCAGCAGGACTCGGGCCCCAGCATCCACGTAGGACTCCTGAAAGAAGCTCCTGGTCCCTGGCGTCGGCCTGGCCCGGCTCTAGTCACTGCAGCCATTTAAGGAGTGAACCAGTGGATGGAAGATCTCTTTCGGTCTCTCCCTCTAATTATGCTTTTCAAATAAATAAAAGTAAGACTTTAAAAGAAAAAAAACTAATTTAAGGTCAAGCTTGGGGGGAAGAATGGTAAAACCACTGATGCTTTACAAAAATTTATGAGGACAATGCCCCAAAGAAATCAGCAGTTTACAAGTGGATAATTTGTTTTGAGAAGGGGGACAAAAGGATGAAAATGAAGCCTGTAGTGCAGACCAACCATGTCAATTTTTCAGGAAAAAAATTAACCTCATTCCTGCCCTCACTGAACAGGACATACAATTAACAATAAAAACAATAGCCAACATCATAGATATCTCAACTGATTCAGCTAACAGAATCCTGAATGAAAAGCTAAAATGAAGCAAACTTTCTCGACGGGTGACAAAAACTGTTGCACCCAGATCAGGTGCACACAAAGAACAGAGATTTCAATGAAAATTTTAAACAAGTGGGATCCAAATCTTCCACAATCAAAGCAATGGCTTCCAAGGGGTGGAAGCGATACAGGCAATGCCAAAGCACAACAGTAAAGAGCATAGGGTCATGGGACAGCTTTTTGGGATGTGCAAGGCATTTTGCTTGTTGACTTTCTAGAGGACCAGAGAATGATAACATCTCATTAGAAGAGTGTTAAGACAAAGTGAGCCAAAGGTTTAGCAGAAAAACACCTGGGGAAAGCTTCACCAATCTTCCTCCAGCACAACAACGTTCCTGCTCATCCTCCCATCAGCCAAGGGCAAGTTTGCAAGGCTTTCATTAGGCACCTATCTTACTGTCCTGATTTGGCCTCCTTTTTGTTTGCTAATCTACAAAGTCTCTAAAGAGTGCCCATTTTTCTTCAATTAATAATGTCAAAGAGACTTAATTTTGAGATGGCTGAATTCCCAGGACCCCTCAGTCCATTGAGTATGAACTAAATAGTTGGTATGTTGATAAAGTTATGCTTTAAATTTTTATCTTTTAATTCCATTTACCATGAACTTTTTGAAGTCCCCTTGTGTACAGAAATTTTCACAAAATTATTTTAAAAGCATACTACAAAAACAAAGCCACAGTGTGTATAATACAGAATTCCTTAATTAATGACCTTTCACTAATTTTAAGGTTCACAAAAAAATAAAAATTTGTAAACTGAAATTTTACAAATATATATAACCACATAACAAATTTTATTAATTTTTTGTTTCACTTTATTTCTTCTATTTCTAACCATTTTAAAAATATTTACTTATTTATATGACAGCCAGAGTGAGAGTAACAATGACAATGAAAGTGAGGGTATGTGAAAGAAAAAAAAGCACTCTTCCATCCACTGGTTCACTTCTCAAATGCCGTTAACAGCCAGGGTTGGGTCAGGCTGAAGCCAGGAGTCAGAAACTCCATTTGGATATTCAACATGGTCAAGTACTTGAGCCATTAATTACTGTTACCAGACATATTAGCAGGGAGCAGGACTGGAAGCACAGCACAGGAACTCCAACCAGCACTCTCATATGAGATACAGGCATCCAAGCAGAGGCTTAACTTGCTATGCCACTGTGCCTGCCCCAATTCCTAACCATTTTTTAAAAATTACTTTAAAATGGAAATCTAAAAGCCACAGACTTACTCTTTTCTTCTCAATTTCATCGTTAAAAAAAAACAACATGGAAACAATTTTAAAAAGCCAATTCCAAACAAAAGAAGTATCTCAGATTACACAGCCACTTTTAATGCTTTAAGAACACCTAAACATAGAAATCTAGAAAATGCTCAATAAGGTTACACAGCACATCTCCAGACTAAACCTCATGCCAAATTTTACTGACTCACATTAACTTAAATTGCCTTTCACTTGCCCTGGATTGGGAACCTGTAAAACTATTTCCTGGATTCCCGGATACAGCAGGGCTGGCTCTACTTAGACCAGGAATAGTTAGAAGCCACCCAAGATATGCCAAAGGCAGTATGGCCAGAAAAGCATGGATTCAGCCAACAGCAACTCTACCCTGGTGTTTGAAATCCAAAATCTCCTTTCCATCACTCTTCCCTCTTTTCCCCATTCAACAGACACAAAACAACAGCATGCACTAGTCTGTTTAGATGGGAAGCTAGGGAAGAGTATGTGTGCAGATGCTTGGCCCAAAACCTTGAACCATATAAAATATACTTTTACCTTAAAATATTACCAACCATACCATCCATAGCAGCAATAAAAAGCAGTTTATATTACAAAAATTATGTGCCAACTCATATTCCCAGTGCTTCAAAAATAGGAACTCAACCTTCACAGAAACCCTCCAATATAGGTACAGCACTAGTAATTCCATTTCACAGCTGAGAAAAGTGAAATCCAAAGTTTTGTAACCTGCCTAAGGTCACACATAAGGAACATGTCAGTATTGGGATTTGAACCTAGAACAGCTGGCTCCAGTACATAATCCTAAACATTGTGCGATTTTGCCTCTGTGTCCCTATATTTGTTACATCTCTTCTAATTTACCAACACATAAATTTTAATATCTAAGAGGTAATCTCCAAAGTGACATATATACATTCAGGGGCACATTAATATGTAAAATGTTTAATTCTCTTTAAGGGCTTGTCAAATCAAATCTAAAATTAGTTTAAGTTTTACTTTCAAAAGTGTTTTGTGGGAAACTGGTCTCAGTAGATGATCATTAAAACATTTCATGTATACCTGGCATGACCTTTTGAGGTTACCTAATTCATCTAATGAACTGGCAACCACAGGCCAGTTGTCTTGGCTTTTATTACAGTCACTAGATTGTTTCTGTTGAAATTTTAAATAAAAATAGTGAAATATTTTCACTCATGCTTAATAAAGGGGAGCTTTGTATAAAAGAAATAGTGGAATATTTTGTTTGGAATATCAATTTTTCCAATGTATTTCTGCTATCATTAAACCATCATTCCTTTTAACACTCAAGTTTTATTATTGCTAGACAATTACCTATGTTATCCCAATTAAAAGTTTCATAATCACCTGTGTTACTTTTTGCATCAGTGCAAATACTATTTTTTTTTTTTTTGGCCTGAAAAAACACTAGAAATTTTCTCATCAAAGAAGCTTTTTATATAGAGGGACTCATTCCAAGGAAGAAGCCCTTTCTAAATTCAGCTGAATGATAATGCTATGAAAGTAATGCAGAAGATACGCCTCTCTAAAGCTGGTAACAATTTTATAACTTAATTTTCAGTGACTTCATGAAACAAGTATTTTGGTTGACAAAAATCTGGAAATTGATTTAGTGGGCTATTTAAATCAGCTGTTGTGGGTGTAGGGTTTTGGGATTTTATTTATTTTTTTTTTGATAATTCAGGCTTTTGTAAATACAATGTACTCTTGAGTTTCATGGTCAAATTTAGTCTTCCCCCAGAATGACAATCATTATTTGCATTTGGGCTATTTTGTTGTTATTGCTACTTAAAAGTCATACCACTTCTTTAAAAGGAAAATAAAAAGCCAACAGAAAAATTGTAGAATGGTAGCTACCAGGGGAAAGTGGAGGGGAGCTGTTTAACGGGTACAGTTTCAGTTTTGCAAGATAAGAACTCTGTAGAGCTACTCAAAATGTGAATGCACTATTGATTGTGCACTTAAAAATGGTTATGATGGTTAAAAATAGAAAAAATAACATACTGAACTGCAAGGCCTTTAATAAAAATTATATAATATCAACAGGACTACATGAATTGACGAGACTTTCCTTGCTCAATATCAAGTGATTGGCTTAAAACTAGTAATTTCTTACAGGCATTAAAAATATGTACTTTTAAACAGTTATTTTCTTGAAATTCCTATGAAAATTTTAATAGCATTTAAACAGGAAAAAGTCATAGCAAATTACTACTGACATTTACTTGCAATTATGTGAACTAAAACCTCAGAGACTTAAGTTAACCTCAGGTAATGTGATTTCTAAACTAACTGAACAGACATACCAGGATATTGCTTCTGTATTTAAAGATAGTGGAAAGTGGGCTGACACTAGCATAAGGGACTAAGCCTCCATCTGCAGTGCCAGCATCCCACATGGGTGCTGGTTTGTGTCCCAGCTGCTCTTCTTCTGATCCAGCTCTCTGCTACGGCCTGGGAAAACAGAAGATGGCCCAAGTGCTTGGACCCCTGCACCCACATGGGAGACCCAAAAGAAACTCCTGGCTCCTGGCTTCAGATTGACCCAGTTCACTCCGTTGCAGCCAGTAGATGGAAGACATTTCTGTCTGTAACTCTCTCTCTCAAAATAAATAAATAAAACCTTAAGGAAGGAAGGAAGGAAGGAAGGAAGGGAGGGAGGGAGGGAGGGAGGGAGGGAGGGAGGGAGGGAGGGAGGGAGGGAGGAAGGAAGGAAGGAAGGAAGGAAGGAGAAAGTTTGTAAGAATTGGTAGATCACTTCCCAGTTTAATAACTATGGAATTCAATTCTGTCAAACACATAACACCATACATATTTGATAAACAATGCTCCCAGGCCATTTAAACTTTAGGTAACTCTATGAAGTTGTATCATTCCTAGACAAAAAGTATGTCATAAATATAACACATGCCTACACGTCCCATGAATATAAAGTATGGATGCATGTGACCATTTAGTAGTCACAGAAAACTGTGAATCTTGATTCTTCACATACAGGATGATGAACATACACACTCAGCAAACACACATGGTGAAACCAAGGCTGTGTTTTACTTCCCATCATTTATAATCATCCCTTGGTTGCCTTTTAGTTTTCTAACATAATTTCTGATTGGATATTATTTATAATTCCAGTAATTTGAATGCTTTGGCCTGGGTGCCTTGGTTTTTGACTAAGCCCACTTTTTTTTTACCTAAAAATATAGTTTGAAGAATGTTATCCCCCAGATATGCACTGGAAAATTCACATTTGGTATCCTATTTTACTTAGAATATTTTGTGAATATTTTCCTTCACTATTTAATATTCTTCTAACATAAAATCTTGAATGGCTGCATAGCACTCTATCATGTGAATAAATATACTGTGATTTGCTTTTCAAAAACAAAACAATGTTATATATTAATGATGGATTGGTTTCTCATGCTCTTATTTATGAACAGTAATTTGTAGGTAATTATAATTAACTGTCGAGGAAAAAATTAAATTTACTTTTGATTATAAAAATGATATATACGTGGGCAGGTGATATGGCATGGCAGGTTAATAAATACTTATTTATTTGAAAAGCAGAGTGACAGAGAGAGAAAAGGGGAGAGACACACAGAAAGACATTCCATTCACTGGTTCATTTGCTAAATGGCTGGAAAAAGCTAGGAGCCTGGAACTCTATCCTGGTCTCTCACGCAGGTGGGAGGAGCCCAAGCACATGGACTGGTGCATTAGTAGGGAGCTGGATCATTAGCAAAGCAGCTAGGACTTGAACTGGTGCTCCAATATGGGATGCCAGCACTGTACACCACAGCTTAACCACTGTGCCAAAACACTGACCCCTAAATGTCTTTAAAAATATATACACATACGTGTGTGTCTGCGTATATTCCAACTGAAACTGAATAGGAGATAAGGACAACAAAAATGCTAGTATCAAAACAAGCAAACAAGTAAAATCCTAACCAAATCTGAAACTCAACTACTAAGGAAAGTATCATAAATATTTTCATGAATATACTTTAAAAAAAGAAATTTTACTTACATTCTTTTAAAAAATTTATTTATTTGAAAAGCATAGCATCAGAGAGAGAGAGAAAGCCAGAGAGAGTGAGAGATCTTACATCCACTGGTTCACTACCCAGTGGCCACCAACAGTCAGGGTTGAGTCAGACTAAAGCTAAGAATCTCATCATGGTCTCCCATATGGGTGGCAATGGCCCAATCACTTGAGTTATCTTCCACTGCCTTCCCAGGTGCATTACCAGGAAGGTGTATGGGAAACAGCCAGCATTCACACTTAGATATGGGCTATCATCACAGGGGCTACCATGCTGACCCTCTTTTTTAAAAATAGTTTTATTTGCTCATTTTCATTTGATTTGAAAGGCAGAGACAGAAAGTGAGAATGAGAATGAGAGTGTGTGTATGTGTGTGTGTGAGAGAGAGAGAGATCTTCCATCTCCTGGTTCACTCTCCAAATATCTGCAATAGCTGGGGCTATGCCAGCTGGTGCCAGGAGCCTGGGACTCATTCTTGGTCTACCACATGGATGGCAGGAACCCAGCTACTTGAGTCATCACCGGCTACTTCCCAGAGCGCTCATTAGCAGAAAGTGAGAAGCAGAGCTGGGACTCAAACTAGCACTCACATGTGGGATGCAGGCATCATAAGCAGCATCTTAATCACTGCTCCATACATCTGCCACTGTTCCTATGTATAAATGACAACACCGAATTTTGCAATCTTATAAACCTCAAATTCTATTTCATCATTAATGTTGGTCCTTTAAATAACACTGCAATTAGCAGTAGACTTTTCAAACCTGAGAGAAAATATTGCTGTGTATTAAAAACAAACACAAAACTCTATGTAGAAAAGACCTTTTTTTTAATCTGAGAGAAAAGTGCTTCTGTTTCATCAGCTAATGACATTGCAAGATTTTAAGACAACTAATCTTTTTTTAAAAGATTTTATTTATTCGAAAGTCAGAGAGTTACACAGAGAGAAAAGAGGCAGAGAGAGAGAGAGGTCTTCCATCCACTGGTTCACTCCCAAATTGGCCACACCGCTGGAGCTGTGCTGATCCGAAGCCAGGAGCCAGGAGCTTCTTCCAGGTCTCCCACGTGGGTGCAGGGCCCATCCTCCACTGCACTCCCCGGCCACAGCAGAGAGTTGGATCAGAAGATGAGCCGCCAGGACCAGAATGGGTACCCATACGGGATGTCGGTGCTTCAGGACAGGGCGTTAACCTGCTGTACCACAGAGAGGGCCTCAAGACAACTAATCTTGAAACAAAAACCTCAACTCAAATCCCATCACTGTCTCACTGTCTACTCTGCCTCAGGAGCCTTACTGTTCCCTGACCAGGCCATGCAGAATCACCTCAGGAGTTTTTCCTTTCTCCACAATGGTCTTCCCAAACTCCATCCACCACTCTGCCCAAAAGTCATCTGTGAGGTCTTATTTACTCTCCTTCCATAAATTGGTAACCCCCATTCAATTGTCACTGTCTTACCCTGGAACCAGGACTCTGATATGCGATGCCAGTGTCACAAGCTGCAGCTTAACCAACTGCACCACAATGCTGGCATCCAGACACTTTAAATTTTGTATTTTGTAAAATTCATAAAGCTTCTAATTAGTGTAACCATATCTAGATCTCCTAACTTTGTCTATGAATGGCTGCATTTGGGTCAGGCACCCATCTCACATCCAGCTGGCTATGGCCAGGGAAGCAGGACGACACCAAAAGAAATATGGAGGCTTCTGAGGTAACAAAAACTCCTGGAAAGCAATCATACAAAAGGCAAGCACATACTTAGCTTGTCAAATCTACATTCCACTCAGATATTTTTCTTATAATCAAATCTATCCTTCACTAGAAAACTGTTCCCTAGAGCAACTGCCTCTAACTATCAATATTGTATATCATGCTACTTGACAAGAATAAAATTTTAAAAACTACAATGAATGGCATTCACTGTGGAAAGAATGTTTAACTGGAGGTACTACAGTTGCCAACCATACTTTCATATCTCTGAAAGCTTATGACAGACCATGACAGATGGAGGAAGGAAACAGACCATTTGACAAATACTACTTTTTAAAATTTCTATTTCTATATTTTCATTTTATTTCAAAGGTAGAGAGAAAGACCCAGATCTTCTAGCTGATGGTTTTCTCCCCAAATACCCACAAGAGCCTTGGTTAAAACAGGCCAAAGCCAGGAGCCTGGAACTCAGTCACTATCCCCTAGGTTGGTAACAAGTACCTGAGCCATCATCATCTGCGGCCTCACAGGGAGAGCATTAGCAGGAGGCTGGCTCAGAAGCAGAGGAGCAGGACTCAAGCCGGGCACTCTAATATGGGATATGAGAGTCCCAAGCAACATCTTAAGTAATGCACCAATGCCCACCTTACAAAGACAACTTCATAAAGTAATTCAATTCAAACTACAAAATGTCTATGTGTACTGAGAAGGGAGCTTATTAAATATCCTATACGAAAACTTCAAAAGAGAAAACCAGGGGCCTGCACTGTGGCGTAGCAGGTAAAGCCACCACTTGCAGTGCCGGCATCCCATATGGGCACCAGTTCGAGTCTTGGCTGCTACACTTCCAATCCAGATCTCTGCCTGGGAAAGCACATTCCACAGTGAATGCCAAGGACTTGGGCCCCTGTACCTGCTTGGGAAGACCTGGAGGAAGCTCCTGGCTTCAGATCAGCGCAACTCTGACCACTGCGGCCAGTTGGGGAGTGAACTAGCAGATGGAAGACCTCTCTTTCTCTACCTCTCCTTCTCTCTGTGTAAATAATCTTAAACGAGAGAGAGAGAAAACCAGAATTGAAGATGGTGTTATCCAAAAAGAAATCTAGAAATATCATCTCAATAACAATTTCAAAACTATACCAAACAGATATTACTAGCATTTATTATAAGGAAACTTCTATTGTTATAGGTAACTTAACTGAGAATTTACTATGTGTCAGGCAGAGTTTTAAGAACTTTACATGTGTTAATTCATTTAATTCTCTCAACAATCCCATGATGTAAGCCCAATTTCAGTCTTACTCATCAGAGGAAGAATCTAGAGCACAATAAATAATTTGCCCAAAGCCATATAAATATATAGCTATACACATATACACTACAGAGCCAGGAGTCACTTGCAGGCCTTCTGCTCCAGAGCTGGTACTTGTAATGCACTCAGCAGCACGTAGAACGTAGTCCACTAAAAACATAATCCTGGGGGCTAGCACTGTGGTATAGGCGGCTCAGCCTCGGTCTGTAGGGCCGGCATCTCATATGGGTGCTGGTTTGTGTCTCAGCTGCTCCACTTCCGATCCAGCTCTCTGCTGTGGCCTGGGAAAGCAGTGGAAGAAGGCCCAAGTGCTTGGGCCCCTGTACCCGTGTGGAAGACTTGGGGAAGGCTCTTGGCTCCTGGCTTTGGACTGAGCTAGCTCTGGCATTTGAGGCCCTTTGAGGAGTGAACCAGCAGAATAAAGACCTTTGTCTCTGCCTCTCCCTCTCTCCTTCTGTAGCTCTGCCTCTCAAATAAATAAATCTTAAAAAAAAAAAAAAGGAAAACATAATTAATCCTGAAGTATACTGAGAGAAAATATAAATCCTAAAACATTACTATGAGAAAAACTCCACAGTGTAATATATTTGCTTTAAAAATACAATATTCACAGATGTTTAATCATTCATCCTTATCTAAAAGTCTAAGGGTAGGAACTAATTAATTTTTCTATACATTGCATATTATTTTTATCAGATTTAATGTAATACAGGTAATTCATAAGTTGGTTTTTAAAGCATTATTTTAAAAGTACAGCCTCAAAATCACAGAAAAAACTTATATTCTTGAATTGATAAAAAGCTGATTTTGAATATAAACTATGAAATTATGTCATTTACTACTTCACAATATAGGAATTATGACTACTACAGACATATATAGCTATATCATGACAAGTTTTTCCATTATGATGTATTTACAACATGAAAATCTGAATGAACAGAAATGTCAGCGATCAATCATTTTCTCTTACTAGATGTTAATCCTCATCAAATGATCTCTCTAAAAATTCAGAAATGTAAAAACTTATTAATTTTTACAAACACCCCCCAGCTAGAAATCATACAAGTGTCACAAAACCTAATTCTTCACATTGAGTGTATTAACCAACCAATAGGCTAATCTTATTTTTTAAAACAGTCACGTTTTAAAGCCTTTTTCAGCAGAATGGATCTGTCCTAGAATAAACATCACAACATTCACTTTGTCTTTGAGGCAGACTCTAACAAATATGCTAGTGGCATAATTTGTAAACAACTTCTGAATGTGTATGCAACATTTCTTCATTAAAACAGAAAAGGTCATAACAGCACATGGAAATGAAAACAGAAGCCATCTGGGAAACAATCTGATTTTTACTGTAATTTTTTTAAAAAATTCAAAAGACTACAAAACAGAAATGAATCAGGATGCAAACAGCTATCATGAATGTGGTACAATTAAAAATAACTTATTAAAACTGACATATTAAAATGAGTGCTTTACCTTCTTAAAGACACCTTAGAAGGCTACAAAGTTATTTCTTCACACAAAAAATTTTGGCATTCTTCCCCTGGAATTCCCATCAAAGGCAATTTACAAAGCACATCAGCCTGTGCATATGGTAAAATCACAATTGTAGTAACCCACTCTAACCCAGAGGAATCAGAATCCGTCTCAGAGTCCTAGGAGCTGTGCTAACATTGCCTTGATGTTATCCTTCTCTCTAGCATGATCTCTCATCTATCATCCTGGCACTACACATATCTCCCCCTTCCTCACCTTACTCCACAGTCCCCCTTGCTCACTGCACTCCTGCACACAAGCCTCCTTTCTATTTCTTGAACACATTAAGCTCCTTCCTGTCCCAAGGTCATTACATTTGCAACCTACTGTGCCCTTAGTGTGGTTCCCCAGCTGTTTCTGTGACTGGTTCTTCAGACAAAGTTGCCTCCTCAGTCAGAGGGGCTCATCTTTACTGCCCAATCTAAAGTAAAACCTTTACCCCAGTTTTCCATCCCCAGTACTCCCTAGCACATCACCTTGTTAAATTATATCACTTACTTATCTTCAGTACCCAGATAACAGAAGAGTATCCAACAGAATAGCTGCTCAATAAAGATACTGAGTAACTGACTCAATCACCAAGTGTAGGAATAGCAACTTCCATCTCTACTGATACTCTGCTCTGTGGCTTCTCCACACATTCTATAAATCCTAGTTCAGAGGCTCCCTATTACTTTGACTTAGGCTGCATGGCTAACACATGCTTTTCCTTTCCTATATCTGATTATATGCCCTCTCCTAATTCCAAGCTCCTTCCTATATTCTGCACCATATTTCTTGTGTTCTTACGTCAGAAAATGGAAAGCCACCCTCTATATCCAAGGCCTAACAAACAGTAAGAGATCAATAAGCTTAGATCAATGGCTTAGATACGAGTCATTCAAAAGAAGGGCTGCACCAGAAAACCATACCAAGAGAAAGTACTCTGTTATACTGAGAATTTACTCACCTCTCCTAGAAGATAAAAAATCATAATAAAATCCCCAAGAAATAAGCTTGAATATGCCACAGTTACCTCTTTCCTGAATTTATTCCCATGAATAATTTTTTAAAGCTTTATTTATTTATTTATTTGAAAGTCAGAGTTACACAGAAAGAGAAGGAGAGGGAGAGAGAGAGAGGTCTTCCATCGTCCGTTGGTTCACTCCCCAGTTGGCCGCCAATGGCTGGAGCTGTGCCGACCTGAAGCCAGGAGCCAGGAACCTCTTCCGGGTCTCTCATGCGGGTGCAGGGGCCCAAGGACTATGGGCTGTCCTCTACTGATTTCTCAGGCCACAAGAGAGAGCTGGATCAGAAGTAGAGCAGCCAGGACATGAACTGGCGCCCATATGGGATGCTGGCACTGCAGACGGTGGCTTTACCCGCTATGCCACAGTGCCGCCCCCCACCATGAATAATCTTGTAAGCAGCATATCAACAGCCCTGACCCTCAGGTTCTCTTAACCTCCCAAAGTGTACAGACAAGCCTGAGTTTGCACATTTACAAAGCACAGGCTAGGCTTGGTTTTCCTCCTCTTTTCAAACAAAAGACATAGATATTGTATAAATTTCAAGCAATGTAAGAGTAGACAGAGAAAATAGTACAAGTTCCATTTTGAGCAGCTTCTAAACTCCTTACTATGCAGTCACACAAAAATCAGTTTCTTTACTTTTACACTGGTCTTACCATCTGAGTTGTCAGACATAATTTGGGAGATATTTGAAAACTGAAATACTTTTAAAGACAAATAAATGCTAAGGAGTATGAAGACAGGGAAACTATCATGAGAAAAATATTTCAAGAAGTGGCTTCCTACACAATACCTCTAAGATTCAAAGGGAAATGTAACTCATTCACCCAACTGAAATGCTGTAATGTGCAGACATGTATGCTTGTTGTACAGGACACAAAAGAACAAAGACTGAATCACAAGTCAAATATACAGAAAAAAAAATCTGGCTAATTCACAGTACAACTCTGTACTGTAGAACGTGTATATAAAGCCTGGATGCCAGGCGAAAGACTTAAACTTAATGAGAAACTTACAGTTCTTAAAATAGGGCAATAATGTATTAAATGTAAGATGTTATAATTCTTGACTGGGCAAAGTGCCAGCCTGAGGAAGAGAAACCAGTCTAAAACTGGATGAACTATTCATGAATTTTGGAAACACCCTTGTCTGCTAAAACATCAGAGTACAAGTAACTAGAATCTTCCAGAATGGACAGAAGTATTTACAAAGAAAGCACAGATGCCTACTATAAAAAAGACCAAAAAAACCATGTAGGATATTTGGAAGTTAGTAGCACTGAGATACTTTAAGGGAATAGACAAAATACATGAAAAGTACATATATAAGGCTTCTTGTATTTTTAACAGAATCTTTTCTCCAGGATATCTCCAATGTGTGCTAGTTAAGGGATAAAACATTCATTTTATTTTTTAAAGATTTTTATTTATTTATTTAAGTGAGTTACAGACAGTGAGAGGGACAGACAGAGAGAAAGGTCTTCCGTCCGCTGGTTCACTCCACAGATGGCCACAATGGCCAGAGCTGCACAGATCTGAAGCCAGGAGCCAGGTGCTTCTTCTCGGTCTCCCATATGGGTGCAGGGGCCCAAGAACTTAGGCCATCCTCCACTGCCCTCCCAGGTCACAGCAGAGAGCTGGATTGGAAGAGGAGCCAACCGGGACTAGAACCAGCGCCCATATGGAATGCTGGTGCCACAGGCAGAGGATTAACCTACTGTGCCATGGCACTGGCCCCCAAAACATTCATTTTCTAAAGGACATCTGTTTTCCAAAAGAATATTTTTGGAACACATCTACAATCTCCTCTGGCCAATTTTTAAATGTGAATACCCTTTAGGGTTAATATCTTAGAAATCATTCAAATAATGCCAGTCTATTAATTCTATCATCTTAGAAATCATTCATATAATGCCAGTCTATTAATTCTATCATCAGTGAAACTAACACTTATATCCCTGATTCCATCAATGGTACACGGTACTCAACCATTATTATCATTCAAATAACTACTTCTGCTTTTGTTAAATCAAAATTCACACAGGATAATTATCACAAAGTACGGTGGCCATGGTAAAATCAATTTTTGAATCTTGGGAAAAAATGTTTTAACAAATTCACAAAATTCAAGAAACAAATGGTCTAAAATCTTACCTACTTCAAAACTGTTCTCATCATACTAAAGGGAAACTTCTCCTTTCCCCATCTTTTACCGAATAAAAATGCAAACATCCCTGGAATAATTTTTTGTCACTATGGTTACTAATATATATGGGGAAGTTCAAAAAGTTCATGGAAAACCATATGAAAAAGTTTATTTTTGTGCAAAAATTTTTGAAATGGAATCTATATACAGTATATTCAAAAAGTTAGTGGAAAATGTATATTATGAAAAACCTATTCACAAATTTCAAATTTTTGCACCAAAATAAACTTCTTTAAAGCAAACAAAAGAATTACTTATTTATTTGAAAGGCAAGAGTTACAGAGAAGGAGAAGCAGAGAGAGTGAGAGGTTTTTCCATCCACTGGTTCACTCCCCAAATGGCCGCAACAGCCAGGGTAGGACTAGGCTGAAGCCAGGAGCCAGAGCTTCATCTGGATCTCCCATGTGGGTAGCAGGGGCCCAAGCACTGGGGCCACCTTCCACTGCTTTCCCAGGAACATTATCAGGAAGCTGGATGGGAAGTGGAGCAGCCATGACTCAAACTGGGGAATGCCGGCACTGCAGGTGGCATCTTAACCTTCTAAGCTACAGCGCCAACCCCAACAAACATCTTTTAATCCTTATCTCCACAAACTTTTTGAAGAACTTTGTACCCTCTACTGCTTACAACAAGCTTAAATGAATAAACATCTAGTGCCACACATTAGTACACTTTCACAGCATCTGACGTCTGACACTACTCTGTGGAAAACCACAGAACCCTCTGTGAATTCAGTTACTAATAAATACTGATAGTAAAAACACAGTAAGTCTCATAAATGTGAATTCACTGTCCCAGGACTCATACCATACCGAATACCACATAACGGAGAGTTTTCTTGTCACATCATATAACTAGAGAACAGTGGGATCTGAAACCATACAATGTATCAGGCTACTGGAAAAAATCCAAAGGTAACAACTCTGAATTTATTAAATGTGATTTGCTTAATCTTTCAAAAAGTCTATGACAGGGCTGTATGCCAAAACTTGCTAAACACACATACACACACAAATCCTTTGCCACATTATTCAGAGTAATATGTTAACACAGAAAGGAAATTAATTTAGAAACAGGAAACAAATGATAGAGATAGATATTAATAAAAGCTCTGGATGAAAGAATTCAAAAATAGCACTTCTAAGAAATTAATGGTATCATTTAAAGAAGGACAGCACATTTTTATCTTACTTTAAAACACACTGAATCCTTGGTAGAATATTTGTGATTAAGCGCTGGAAGAAGGAGACAGGTGGAAGTTGGCCCATCTGATTGGAGAAGATCAAAGTCAGTTGAAACTCATGCCAGGACAGGTATAAGAAAACAGACACTCTCATATTGCGGGTAGGAGTGTCTCTATTTGGCAATATTGATGAAAATCACAAATGCATTCAACTTTTTGACTGAGCAATTCCATTTCTAGGAATTTATCTGACAAATATATTCATACATATGTGCAAAGATCACACTACTGTGTCAATAAAAGGAAAAGACTAGAAAGAACTCAACTGTTCATTGTTAGGAACTGTTAAATAATGACAAATCCAAACACAATCTAGCTATAAAATTAGAGTGAATATATACTTACTGAAACTGTGTTAAGTGAAAAAAGCAAAACGCCTAACAGTATTATTTTTAAGGATGCTACAGTTTTTATATTCCATAATACTGTTTTTGGTCAATGATGGACCACATATCTGACACAGGTCCCATAAGATTATAACAAAGCTGGAAAATTCCTGTCATCTAGTGACATTGTAGCCATGGTAATGCAGTAACTCAACATACTTTTTTTCTTAAAGATTTATTGATTTATTTGAAAGTCAGAGTTACACATACAGAGAGAGAGAGGGAGGGAGGGAGGGAGGAAGAGAGAAGTCTACCATCCGCTGATTCACTCCCCAATTGGCCCAATTGGCTGGAGCTGCTCCCATCCGAAACCTGGAGCCAGGAATTTCTTCTGGGTCTCCCACATGGGTGAAGGGGACCAAAGACTTGGGACATCTTCCACTGCTTTCCCAGGCCAAAGCAGAGAGCTGGATCGCAAGAGGAGCATCCGGGACTTGAACCGGCACCCATAAGCCCCTATGGGATGCCAGCACTTCAGGCCAGGGCATTAACCTGCTGCGCCACAGCGCCGGCTCCCTCAACATACTTTTCACAAACCCACTGCACTACCAGTAGTATAAAAGCACAGCACACGGAGCAGACCTTTAGACTTGCACGTAAGACACCTGCATCCCAGTCGGATTACCTGTTTTCAACTTCCAACTCTGGCTCCTGACTCCAGCTTCCTTCCAATGCAGACACTGGCTGCATTACTGAGTGATGGCTCAAGGAATTGGGTTCCTGCCTCCCATGTGAGAGACCTAGACTGCACTTAGGCTCCTGGTTTTGGCCTCAACCCAGCCAGGCTACTGTAGGAATCTTAGGTTCAAACAAGCAACAAAAGCTACTGCTCTTTCTCTTTCTCTTTCTCTCACCCCACAGCCTCTCAAATAAAAAGAATATATACACTTACATACAATTCAGAGTACTTGATAATGTCAACTAAGTATTATGCTACTGGTGTATATATTCACTATACTCTATGTTTTATCATTATTTTCATGTGCATTCCTTATACTTACAAAAGAAAGCTTACTGTACAACAGTATTCCATATGATAACCACCAGCATCCTCATACATCTCATGTTTACCCCACTGCTTGATTGCATCAAGATGCCACACACGGTGATTGACCAATACATATATGAAGGTTGTGTAAGAATTCTCTCGTGTTCACACAGGGCAAAATTGGCTAACAATGCAATTATGTTTCCATCACCTAATGACAATTATTGTGTTTGTATTGCATAGCAGGGTGAGGAAAGTATATATCTATTTACATGTATCTCTACAGATTATCTCTGGATGTCTACATAAGAAACCAACACTGGTTTGTTTTCAGGAAGAGGAAATGACCTGCATGACAACAAGAGACTTTCCCTTCTACACCCTATTCTATCTTTTGGATTTAAGACATATGAACATCTTACCTAAAGAAAAACATAAAATACCTTAAAGCGGGGGGAGGGTTGGAAAAGTTAAAGGAAGATTTCTAAATCTGACTCAGCAAATAACTGTCTCCACTGTGGCCTTTAAAAAATGTTCAGGGCCAGCACTGTGGTATAGCTGGTAAAGCCACCACCTGCTGCACAGGCATTCCCATATGGGAGCCAATTCATGTCCTAGCTGCTCCTCTTCCAATCCAGCTCTCTGGTGTGGCCTGGGAAGGCAGCAGAAAATGACCAAAGTCCTTGGGACCCTGCACCTGCCTGGGAGACCCAGAATAAACTCCTGGCTCCTGGCTTTGAATCATCCCAGCCCCAGCCATTTTGGCCATTTGGGAAGTGAAATGGCAGATGGAGCTCGCTAACTCGCTCGCTCTCTCTCCTTTAGCCTCTCTGTAACTCTGCCTTTCAAATAAATTAAAAAAAAAAAAAATTGTTTCTCTCTGGGGCCAGCATTGTGGCACAATGGGTAAAGTTGCTGCTTGTGACACCAGAATCCCATATGGGCACTGGTTCAGGTCCTGGCTGCTCCACTTCTGATCCAGCTCTCTGCTAATGGCCTGGGAAAAGCAGTGGAAAATTGCCAAAGTGTTTGGGACTCCACCACCCATGTAGGAGATCCCAATGAAGCTCTTGGCTCCTGACTTCAGCCTGTCTCAGCACTGGCCATTGTGGCCATCTGGGGAGTAAACCAGCAGATGGAAGATCAATTGACTGATCTGTCTCCCCCCTACACCGGCCCTCTTTCTTTGTAACTCTGACTTCCCAAAATTTATAAATCCTAAAAAAAAAAAAAAAAAAAAAAAAAAAAAAAAAAACTCTCTTTTCTCATCTTTTTCTTTTTTAATTCCCTCTATTACCCTTCCCAGTTCATTTTAGTCTCCTCCATTTAGGACTATCAGGGACGTTTACTACAACTATTTGGCCCTACCAAGAGTAATGCATGTCAACAGGTTGATGAACTTTGTCCTAGTAATTGTCACAAAAAAAAAAATTGGTGAGGGGCTGGTACTGTGGCACAGCAGGTTAAGCTACTGCTTATAACAACATCTCTTATCAGAGTGCTGTCTGGAGTCCCAGCTGCTCTGCTTCTAATCCAGCTTCTTACCATTATGCCTGAGAAAGCACCAGACAGTGGACCAAGTACTCAGTTCCTTGCCATCCATATGGGAGACCCAGATGGAGTCGCTTAAGCCTGGCCTACCTCCAGCTGTTGTAGTCACGTGGGGAGTGAACCAGCAAATGGAAGAGATCTCTTTCATTCTTTCTCTCTCTCTCCTTTTCAAATAAATGAATCCTTTTAAAAAATGAGTGACATTGGGTACACAAGAAACTTGAGTACTCAAAGCAGGACGAATAACTCCACTGATGCAACAAGGAAGAAAGAAGGTGAGGGAAGATAGGGAAGTAAAATTATGATTAATCAGTTTTGGGACTGGTGCTGTGGTGCAGCGAGTTAAAGCCCCAGCCTGAAGCGCCAGCATCCCATATGGGCACAGGTTCGAATCCCTCTGCTCCACTTCCCATGCAGCCCTCTGTTGTGCCCTGGGAAAGCAGTGGAAGATGGCCCGAGTCCTTGGGCCTCTGCACCTGCATGGAAGACCAAGAGGAAGCTCCTGGCTCCTGGCTTCAAATCAGCTCAGCTTTAGCCATTGTGGTCATTTGGGGAGTGAACCAGCAGAATGGAAGACCTCTCTCTCTCTCTCTCTCTCTCTCACTCTACCTCTCCCTGTAACTCTTTCAAATAAATAAAATAATTCTTTAAAAAAATTAATCAGTTTTAACAATATTACAAAAAATTCTTCCAAACCTAATTTGAAACATTTATTCAATATCATATTTTATACATTCATAAGATTATTACCCAAAAAAATAATCTTAATAAAGTGCCTAAAAAGTGGGCTTTTTTCTGTCGATTTAAAAAAAAAACAAAAAAATCCCCAAACTTGCTTTCTTTTTTTCTTTTTCTTTTTTTTTTTTTTTTTGACAGGCAGAGTGGACAGTGAGAAAGAGAGAGACAGAGAGAAAGGTCTTCCTTTGCCGTTGGTTCACCCTCCAATGGCTGCCGCGGCCAGCGCGCTGCAGCCAGAGCACCGCGCTGATCCGATGGCAGGAGCCAGGAGCCAGGTGCTTTTCCTGGTCTCCCATGGGGTGCAGGGCCCAAGCACCTGGGCCATCCTCCACTGCACTCCCGGGCCACAGCAGAGAGCTGGCCTGGAAGAGGGGCAACCGGGACAGAATCCGGCGCCCCGACCGGGACTAGAACCCGGTGTGCTGGCGCCGCTAGGCGGAGGATTAGCCTAGTGAGCCGCGGCACTGGCCCTGCTTTCTTTTTTTTTTTTTTAAGATTTATTTATTTATTTGAAAGGCAGAGTTACATGGAGGCAGAAGCAGAGGCAGAGAGAGAGAGAGGATTGGATGAGGAGCAGCTGGGATACAAACTGGCACCCACATGGGATGCCTGCACCGCAGGCAGACACTTAGCCCATGTTGATGCAGGGGACCCAAACTTGCTTTCACAACAGGCTATACAGTAGCTCTAAAGAAACAAGTAGACACCATGCTCACTGCTCTCTAGTTATTCAAACTGAAGTTTTCTCTTTTCACTCCCATATGTCCTTTACTTGCAAATGCATTCACATATTGCTATTTCACAAGGTAATATCTAATTTTGTCAACTTTTCTGTTATATATTTAATAGTTTTCCATCTCAGAAACCTAGCTTCTCATCTGCTAAAACTGAAACATAATTATCCCTTGTGGGACAACAAAAGAATACCCCTTTTTTGTCCATGGAAAATATTTCCTTCTAGACCAGGGTGGAGAATATCTGGCCTGCCAGTCAAAGAAGGCCTGCAAAATCATTTCATCTGGCCCTGCCAAGGTATTCACAGGTGGGACTTAACATTCAATAAATCTATAGCAGACTAATTTTTAAGTTGATAGTATTGTATGGCCCACAAGTGATGTTATGAATTTCCAAATTGTTCCCCACCTTCTGTCTAGATTAACTAAATCATATCAGGTATCTTCTCCATGTAGTTGTAAGTGGGGCAAACAGCATAACCAGTCCTGTGGTATTTGTGAATTCAGGTAAGAACTATAGCAAACAGGCTCTCATAAAGTCACTTGATTTACTGTACATTCACATTTTGCCTGACCAACAACCAGGATAAAGAGAAACTCTTTGCCTCAAAATTCTCGAAAATAGAAGAAAACAAATCCATGGGCTTCAATATTCTCAGTTTAAGTAAGCAGATACTATACCTAACTTCATGGATAGGTAAATAGATTGTATAAAAATCTTCTTTTCAAAAAGATAAATGTTTAATTTTTAATTATTTTCATCTACTTGAAAAGCAGAGAGAGACAGAAAGGTATCTTCTATCTGCTGGTCTGCTCCACAAATGCCCACGATAGCCAGGACAGGTCCAGGCCAAAGCCAAGGGCTAGGAACTCCATATGGGTCTCCTACAAGGATGCCAGGAGCCCAAGCACTTGAGCCATCATTTCCTACATCCCAGGATGCATTAGCAGGAAGCTGGATCCAAAGCAGAGGAGCCAGGACTCAAATCAGCACTCCAATACAGGATATGAGTGTTAAAAGCTATGGTTTAACTTAACCTGACGTAACGCCTGCCCCAAAAATCTTCTTAGTATAAAGTGATATCCTTCCTCTATTCTCATACAATACTGTTTCTTCCACAAAATGCAAAAGTCCTGCCTACCAGTAAAATTCCTTTTAACTGATATTTTTCCAAAATGACCAACATTGACTAAAATGTGCAAGTCCCTTTTTTCTGAAACATCTAATCTGAAATAAGATTTTCAATTCTTTACAAATAATATACTACCAAATATCATCAGAATTACCTCGAGATTCTTGATAATTGTGACCACAAAAGATAGAAACTTCCAGATGGGAAAAGATAGGCCTCTATACCCCACACAAAAGCAGAGGGTGAAATGTGAAATATACATTATGTAGTTATACAAACTAAATTAACTTTCTAACTTGGCATAATGACAGGGTGGTTTGGCGGGAATGTAAAAGAAAACACTCAACAGCTTAAAATTAACAATGGGCTCATTTATCCAAGGTAGAATGGGTCTCCCTTTTCAGCCTGAGAAGACTGTAAGTCTTTCTGTCCTCATCTAGGAGAGAAACTTTGCAGCTGGCCCGTCTGGAGAATCATTCAGCTAACACTCCCAGCTCTACTCAGTCAATCAATGGCAGAAAAAGTCTTTGTCTTCACCATACCCTCCTCACTTGGAGATGTTCAAATTACATCCTTCAAGTTCAACTAATTTCTCCTGAAAGAAGCCAACCCCTACAAAGACAATAAAAATGTCTACGCCCACTAGAACTGAGGAAAAGTTATCTGTATCACTGTCATCTCATCAAATATACCGTCCTGTTGTCAGGGCTTATGACACTGTCTAGTATAGTAGGACTGGGCATGTTTCGTTTCTACCCAAACTTTTCACTTGCCAACACTTAGTATCTTCTTTAAAAGCTTCTAGGAAGTATTTATATCACTACTGAATGAATGCATTCAAGGGCAAAGTGCTACACAACTTTTGTCTTTCTCTGTTGTGTTATATTCCCACACAGAACTCATTCCAGAAAGTGGTCAATTTCTTCTGCTTTTCAAATCCAACCAAAAGTTTGTCTGAGCTTGTAACAATTCATCCTCCCCTAACTTTAAGACTCAAAGTCACCATTATTCTGGTATTGAAAAGTCTGACTTCATTCTTATCTACTTAAGAGATGTCTAAGTATATTTTTGGAGAATTGGGAGACAATCTTCACAGAATCCAAATACTGACAATGAAATAACACATGAGAAATAACACCGAGCAGAGTATTTAAACTTTAAGATGTTAAACTTAAAAGATATCATTCACAAATATATAATCCTTCTTGTAATTCTACTGTGAGGCATATCAATTTGCCAAAATACAGTCCTGAATTGTGCAACAAGTCTCCTATTTCTTCTTATAAAATATATTGGCAAAGACCAACAAAACTCACACTGCTACAATGAAACCCATCCCCACATTCCACAGCTTCAGGGCAAGTCCATAAACACAGGGTCATAAACACTCTGCCTATAAACTCCTGTAGCCAGCACCCCACTTTAAGGATAAGAAATTGAAGACAATGACATCTGATCATACAGTTACAGTAATCTGAAGGATTTTTTTCAAAGTTAGCAAAAATTGCCAATCTTAGAAATTCACCCACAAAACAGTATACAAGACTCACACAACACAGATGATGAAGAAATGTGAATGAAATGTTAAAATTTTACAGTTTGTATGCTTAAGATAAAGTCATATACAGCATATGCATATGCCAGTAAAGCAAAATCTCACAAAACAAAAAGCTCCCAGTCCCTGCCACTAGCTTATTTATCTCAAAACACAATTTGTGCCCCAAAATTACTATGTTATAAAGGAATGGAAAGGGTCCTTCAGAGTTCAACATAATAATATCTGACCAAAGAACTAAATGTTTCTGAACACTAAATATAAAGATACAGGTTCCCAGCTAAACACAAACTTCTGACTCTTTTTTTCTTTTTCAATCCCAATAAACCCTAAGTGAAAAAACATATTACTGCTATGTTCCCTACAATTATGGGAGACAGTTTCCATTCCTTAAAATTTTTTTTTAATTTAATAATGTCATCATAAAAGATAACAATTGAGAGTATATTGTATGCCAAACCTTACTAAGAATTTCATACGCATTATTAAAATAAGAGAATTAAATTACAAGTTTTAAGGCATGCTTTCAGGTTTTAATTGCTTCTTGGCACTATTAAAGTACCTGATGTTCACTGAAAAATATCCCAGTAATTTTATATAATTAAGGCAGAATAAGTATAATCAAAGAACTAATTAAGATGAGAGTAACTTAAAATTTATAACATTAATAATTTTACCACAACATAAATTAGTTATTAGGCACAAATCTTCATTAATGTTCCTGGGCATGTTTAAACTAAACCCACAAGGGGTTAAAAATAACTACAATGAAAGGCCAACAGCCTTACAGCCCAGTTAAGCCAACATTCCCTTCTCTCCTCCCCCTCCCCTTCCAATCCTCTCCAGTCCAGAATGGATTGCATGCCCCACTGCACAAGGCCCAAAAAGGTCACAGGAGATGGCAGAGACTTTTGTCAGAGAACAGAAATAACTCGGCAGCTTTGTTCCCGTAGTCTCTTCTAATCAGTATGTTTGAAATCCTTTAATTAGCACTCTGTCTACACAAGGAAGGCATTTCTTCTTTGCCAGGGGAGGGCACAAATGTATGTACACAGTGTTCTGTTGTATCAGCATCACAACATAGAGCTACCATCTCAAATTGTCTGCCAGGGAACTGAAGCACATAAAACTTTTTAAAGGCATATTACCACAAAATTTGCATATTCCACTTACATTCTGATTAACAAAAGACAAAAGGATGATTATGTGTATTTCATTTAGATGTCAATACATTCCTAGACTTTTTTCTAGCAAAAACTTCAGTATTTTAAACTTTGTAAAATGCTCCAGCTTAATATAAAATACTAGCAAAAAATAAGCAATATTCAACTACCATTTCTATCCTCATAATAAATCTTCAGCAGAAGGAAAAAACAAGAATAAATCACAAGACACATTTTCACATGGACCCTTTACATGTACAATTTCATCCAATCATGAAAGCTCCTAAAACTTGCATGCTGGATTATGAATATACATAAGACCTTATAAAATCTAATTAACTGGAATCAGGATAGAGATAAAATTTTAAAATATGCAGCCCAGAACAAAGAAACTATTAATAAAATGGGATTTGTAGCTCTTAAATAGTGCTACAAACTGATTTTTAATCTTGCAAAATCAAGATGGACACACACACACATATATGCAAGCACACTAAGATGCAGTATGTATTTATATAGCTATTTGTATAACTTTCTAGAGGCTTTTATATATACACATATATTAATGAAACAAAAGATAACCTACTAAACACCTGAGTAGAGAAACAATCTAACTAAATTTAAGATAAAGCAAATTATTACTGTGGCAACAGCTTCCAGCTTGAAAGTCAGCTCCTCCACACCAGCCACGTGAGCTCACAGGAGTTTTGTACAGTGGGAATAACATCACTATTTTGTAGACTGGTGTCAGAATTAACTGAGATGATATATTTATAGTAATTAGGGGGAAAAAACGCAGCCTATCAAAACGACATATACAGCATACGTATGTATAGACACATATGTATGTGCACATATGTATGGTGCTCATGGCAGCACTGTTTGTAATAGCAACATTGGAAACAATATTAGTGCCCTTTAGCAAAGGACTGGTTAAATAAGTGTTACTTAACTATAAGAGAATACTATACAGTTGTCTGAAAAAGTTTATATTCACATTATACATTACTAGGGAAAATTTTCCATTGTAAATTCTAAAAAAAAATGCAGGCCATCGGACAGTGTATCTAGTATGCTATCATCTGAGTAAAAGAATAGAAATCCTGCTTTATTTGAATACATATAAACAAGCCCTCTGGGGGCAGTTATCTGGCTTAGTGATTAAGCCATTGGTTGAGATGTTGCATTCCTTATCACAGTGCCTAGGTTCAAGTTCCAGTTTCCTGCTAATGTGAACCCTGAGAGGCAGAAGACGATGGTTCAGATAATTAGGCTCCTGCCATCATCTTAAAAGACCTGGACTGAGTTCCTGGAGCCTGGCTTTGGCCTGGCTCAGATCTGACCATTACAGGCATTTGGTGAATGAACCAACAGATGGAAACTACCCATCTGTCTATCTCTCTAGTGTTTTAAAAGACAAAACAGAACTCTAGAAAGTTATGTAAGCAACCAGTAGTAACTCTTTTCTATTGGTGATGAAAATGAAACATTTCTTGACATATAGTCAAGCCCCTATAATTGGAAGCTACAATTATTGTCCTCCTCCTCCTCATCATGAAAATATACCCTTAAAATACTTACATAGAATATATTCAAGAATACATTCAAACTATATTCATAGTGAGTAAAATGCCAAATCTCAATTAATCATAGCCTTACTCTGTAATTGGAAACTTAAGCCTTTTATTTCCTCCTGAAAGACAGGTAGCTCTGGTCATTTTACTGTTTGACCAGCACCTCCACCAGAAAGCTATTTCAGGAAATAACACCAAAAATAGTCATTTTATCAGATTTTACTTTTTTTTTTTTTTTTTTTTTTTGGACAGGCAGAGTGGACAGTGAGAGAGACAGAGAGAAAGGTCTTCCTTTACCGTTGGTTCACCCTCCAATGGCCGCTGTGGCTGGCGCACTGTGGCCAGCGCACCACGCTGATGTAAAGCCAGGAACCAGGTGCTTCTCCTGGTCTCCCATGGGGTGCAGGGCTCAAGCACTTGGGCCATCCTCCACTGCACTCCCTGGCCACAGCAGAGAGCTGGCCTGGAAGAGGGGCAACCGGGACAGAATCCGGCACCCCGACCGGGACTAGAACCGGTGTGCTGGTGCCGCAGGCGGAGGATTAGCCTATTGAGCCGCAGCGCCGGCCTACTCAAAAGTTTTTAATAAACAACATTTAGATCGGAGAGGGACAGCTAAAATTCCATACCGCAACCTTTTAAAGTTATATATGCAGAAAGTACAAAGTCCAGAGAATTGGCCACACAAAATTTTAGGGTCTGTCCTCAATTAAATGCTTTTCCATTTTCCTACTGATAATATGGGGTTGGGGGAGTGAAATAAAAAGTAAACTAAAATGAAATCATTTATCCTTGCTAAATCTCCTCTCCCTTCCTTCACTATAGATAACTAAATTTGCCAAAGTCAGATCCTACAAGCAATCATAATAAAGTACAGGTCAACAGAGAATTCAACAATGAGCCCTGAGGTTTCGAGCGCCACACACTGAATGAACATCTGTAATAAAATCTGTAAAGTCTGCTTACACTAGAGATTGTCAGAGGCATGTTGAAATCCTTGCCACCTTGCAGTCGGAAACCCCAAGGAGCTGGGCCAACCAAGGACACGCTGTAGTTGCTCATGGTTCTAATGGCTGAAGGGCCAATGCCAGAAAATGTAAGAAACTGTAAAAGAAAATTAAATGGTTACCAAAAATGTTTATTTGAAACCTTACTACACATTTAAATGTATTTAATATAAAGCCAACTTAATTATTTTAATAAGTCTATTAAGTTCCTCACCAATTTCAGCCTAAGAAAAGGAATGTATAAGCTAATAAACAGTTTTTATACTCAAGTCAATTTCCATAGTCTAAAAATTCTGTATCAGAATATATTTCTAGACACTTACTTGACCAGTTTTACAATTTGCTACAATCCAATATTCTAGCTTCCTGCACACAAACTTTAATTCAAAGCACTTTACAACACCTCATTAATGTATATAAGAAAAGCAGGATTTTATTTCAGGTTTAACTCAAAGTGATTTTCCCTTTCCTTCTACCTCATACATTCTTTTGCCTGCAGTTGGCAAGAGTCCTTCAATTTCACTTACTTAAATTCTAAGCTATTCTAACACATGGACAGGGCTGCAAATCAGCAGGCTCCCATTCATGCTTTCCAAACACTAAATCGTTTAAAACAGAAGATGCTTTCCTGTGCACAAAACTCTTTTCTCCAATCATGAACTACAACTCGTATTTCCACTTCCAGGGACATGGTATCTTCTATACTTAAAGTAATATTCACTTCTCCCTCAAATAGGCAATGACAAATGCTTGAGTATGGTGACATTTAGGCAGAAGCGGCTTTTCGTTTCATACACATTTCTCACAGGGAGGGGTGAGCACTCACTGAATACAACTATGACTGAATGCCATAGGACCACAGGGTTAACATTTACACATGAAACTGAACTGAGATTTAAAAAAGAATCAGCACCTCAGTGCTTTCTTTTTTTCCTTTTTTTTTTTTTTTTTGCTTGTGCTCCTAATGACTCTCAAGGTTGTACTTTAAAAAAAAAAAAACGAAGTCTGATTGGGTGTTTTGGTTTTTATAGGGATGGGAGAAATTGGGAGGAATGGAGTTTTTTTTTTTTTTAATGTAATACTAAGAAACATAACAGGTCTCTCCTTTTAAAAGTATTAAAAATATTAACAGGTGTATAATTTTAAAATTATTAAAAGACACTTTAGGAAGCAGCCATTTAAGACACACTTCCTTGGAAAATCTGAGCTGTTCAACCAAATTCACTTTATATTACCTGTCTTGACATATTTTTCCACTTTTTAACACACTGAAAATTACTATCCCTTCACACCAGATTCAGAGTGACAGATGCAGCTATTCAAACTTAAAGCAAACAGATTCCTTCTTCTCAGAAAGGGAAAATTAGACCCAACTTTCAAATAAGCCTGGATCTTAAAGAAAAATTAAATCAGGGAAAAATCTGCACTGTATCTACTTAGGCACTAAATGAGCTTTTCCATGGCGTGGAAGTACATTAAACTAGCAGGCAATAACACATTACTTCAGTACTGAAGTAGCAGACACAGGCACTAAAAAGACCCAAAGCCACGCCAGAAGTTAAACTGTTGCATGTAGGTGAAAAATTAATAGCGGGGAGGTGGTGTTTTCCTGCAATACAAAAGACGATCTTCATTAAAACTAGTAGCGTAGTCGAGAAAATCTTGCTATTGGCACACGTGACAAATCAGAATCATGTAAAGCCAACTGACTTTCGCAGGCTGCCTGCCCTCCTTTTTTTAATCTTTAACTTCTAGCAGGGGAAGTATGTGAACTTTAGGCTCAACTTCCTCTAGCCCATTCTTCCCTACAAGAAAATCTATTTAATTTATATATCAAGCCATCGACATGCAACTTCTCTTAACTTGGGGACTCCCTTCCTGACCTCTCCCACTTGTTGTCAGAATTTATAGGACCTGCAAGGTCACAGTCACAGGACGAGGCCAGAGTCTTTGCACTTGTAGCCAGCGACATCTCCAAGCTGGACTCTCCTGCTAGCGTCACCTGCAATTCATTTGCCTTCAAGACCTTCTGATCCCTAAGCCATGGCAATAGTTGTAGTGGTCTTTTCCGGGTCTCCTCCCTCTAGCTATTAGTGACCAAATCCTTCCTAAATAAGTGAGTCAGCAGGAAACAGCAACCTGCTTTGAAACACAGAAAACGTGGGGATTCCTTTCGGGTGAAGTCTACACACTAACTTCACTTTAGGACTAGGAAACTTGGTATTGCCACATTTGTACCCGAGCTTCTTAGGGTGGAGAACTTGCGATGATCTGCACCAAGTGACAAGTAGAGCCTGAAATTAGGAAGAAATATCTTGAGGTTCCCTCCCCCGGCCCCTGCCCTCCAATAGAGGGATAATGGAGCAGAGCTACAGAAGCCACAGGCGTAGGACGAAAAGTAGCCGACGAGACAGTTTCCAGCCGAGGTTCGCGCCTCGCCCTGTTGGCCAAATAAGGCTCCCGGGCGCGCTGCTTCCGTGGCAGGCGGGTTCAGACGTCCTCGCGGTCAGGGAGGCGGACCTGGGATAGGAGCCGGCGATCACACCCTAGACCTGCCCTGCCCAGCGCAGGCTACGGATTTTCTTTCCAAGTTCTGCCCAGTCCATACGCCCTTCCTTTTTCCACTTATTGTCAAACGCACCGCCTTGCAAAAGCCCCAACAATTAGGCAAGTTGTTTTTTTTTTTTTTTTTAACGAGCTTTATGTCTGGGCGCACAAGTTTTCCCTGAACAGGTTACACAACTGTAAATACTGGGGGTGGGGGGTGGGGATGAAGGATCCTCAGGACCCTGAGCGCACACACACACAAAAATAACTCACGTCTTCCCCCAAGGGGTTGGCGCAGGTCGTGGGGAGACCCGAGGCGGGCCGCCCAGCCACGCCGGCAGCCGGCAGGGGAAGGTCGGCGCGGCGGGGCTCAGGAGCCCCCCGGAGCCCGCCCGCACCACCCCCCAGCCTCCAGGGCGCTCCTCCCGGCCGACCCGAACTGCCAGGGCTAGCCCTACAGCCTCACGCCCACCCCCGCACTGCCTCTTCCCGGGAGCTCCTCTCGCCCTGGCCGCTCTCCCACCTCCGCCGCTCCGCGCCCAGAAAGCACCTGAGGAGCCGCCCCGGCCCGAGGTGCGCCCCTTCCTCCTCCTCAGCGAGCCGGCCCACGAGGAGACCAGCTTCTCCCCTCCTCTCTGCCACAGAGCCGAGACGCGCATCTGCAGCCGCCGGACACTCACCTCGGGTCCGGCGCGGCGCTGCCTCCGCCTCAGACGAGCGCTGACAAGTGACTGGCGGTGCGTGCGCCGTCCCCGCGGCCCGCGAGAACTTCCGCCTCCCGGCGCGGCAGCCCCGCCCCCGGCCCTGGGCACGCCCCTTCGCGCCAGGCCACGCCCCCAGCCGGGCAGCGCGGTGGGGCTCCGAGCCCTGACCCAGAAGGCGAAGGGGGTGCCCGGGGCGCGCGCGTGATGGGGCTGGCTGCAGCCGCTGCGGAAAACAATTGCGCTATCGAGTTTCGGTGGGAGTAGTGTGAGGGGATTTCAAAGGGGACCTGGCAAAGGGCTAACCTTCTGCGTGTCCGTTTTGCAGGAGGGTGCACTTCTCTGCCCAGAAAGTTGTATTGGCCAACAGTTGCTCTGGCTAAAAATAGAAGAGGACTTTGGCTACATCCCTATCTATGCAAGTTCAGCAGCTACCGCCTGGATTCTTCTGAGAGAAGTTGTAGGCTCCGAGAAGAGCAGACCCTGAAAGCTGCTTGTCGGGAAGGTGAAAATCGGTAGCCCTAATCTGCAGCACTGAAATCTAACATCGCGCGACAATGCTGCAACCACTTCATCTTGAACTTGTTTTTCTATATCCAGATCCATAACCTGCTTTCCTCCTTCTGAAAGTTTCCTCGATTTTGACGAGGAATTTATTCCTAGGCAAATGCGGATAATGAACTTGGAATACCCGGAAAGTAACTTGTAGATTCTTTTGCACTGCGAATTGCCTTGTAAATGTGAAAAGAACAATTCTTTCTTTCTTCCTTTCCCCTCCTTCCCTCCGTCCTCTCCCTCCCTCCCACCTTCCCTTCCTCCCCCCCTCCTTCTTTTTCCTAACAGAGAGATCTCCCATCCACTGGTTCACTTCCCAGATGCCCACAATAGCCAGGGCTGGGCCCAGAACTCCGACCTGAGCCATCGCACAGCATTTTCCAGGATAAGGGAACGGGAGAAAGGAAACTGGATCAGAAGCAGAGCCAGGACCAGAATCCAGGCGCTCAGATTGCTGCAGTCCCAAGTGGCCTCTTAAGGACTGGGCCAATTAAACTTCCCTTATAGGAACAGCTCTTAACCAAGCGACATGGAAGCAAGGCTGAACTTGGTGAGGTCTTTGAACCCTCTAGAAGTGACAACAAAAGGTTCAAAGCTGCTATGTCCAAATCAGTAGCCACACGTTCAGTGGCTGTTGGACAGTTGAAACATGGTTACTGCAACTGGAAAACGGAAAGGGTTTTCTTGCTTTATATCAGTTTAATTAATTGGACATTTTAACTAATTGGAATTTCCAAATTGAAGCAGAATTATCTCCATTAAACACAACTTTCTTTGGGGAGGACTATATTTCACTCTACTGTTGAAAATTCAGTGCCAGTGGAGGATGGCTCAAGTGCTTGGGCCCCTGAACTCGCATGGGAGACCAGGAAGAAGCACCTGGCTCCTGGCTTCGGATCTGCACAGCGCTGGCTGTGGCGGCCATTTGGGGAGTGAACCAGCGGAAGGAAGACCTTTCTCTCTCTCTCTCTCTCTCTCTCACTATCAAACTCTGTCAAAAAAATTTTTATTTATTTATTTGAAAGGCAGAGTTATAGAGAGAAAGAGAAAGAGAGGGTGAGAGAGAGAGAGAGAGAGAGAGATAAAAGCAGAGACAGAGAGATCTTCCATCCAGTGATTCTCTCCCCCAAATGGTCACAACTGCCAGGGTTGGCTGATCGAAAGCCAGGAGCCAGGAGCTTCTTCTGGGTCTCCTGCTTGAGTGCAGGGTGCCAAGTATTCGGGCCATCTTCTGTTGCATTTCCAGGCACATTAGCAGGGAGTTGGATCAGAAATGGAGCCGCTGGGACTCCAACCAGTGCCCACGTAGGATGCCAGCGCTGAGGATGGCAGCTTTGTATACTACACCACAGCACCGGCCCCTTATTTCTTTTGCTTTTTTTTTTTTACTTTTTTTTTTTTTTTTTTTTTTTTTTGACAGGCAGAGTGGACAGTGAGAGAGAGAGACAGAGAGAAAGGACTTCCTTTTGCCGTTGTTTCACCCTCCAATGGCTGCTGCGGCCGGCGCGCTGCAGCTGACGCACCGCGCTGATCCGATAGCAGGAGCCAGGTACTTATCCTGGTCTCCCATGGGGTGCAGGGCCCAAGCACTTGGGCCATCCTCCACTGCACTCCCTGGCCACAGCAGAGAGCTGGCCTGGAAGAGGGGCAACCAGGACAGAATCCGGCGCCCCGACTGGGACTAGAACCCGGTGTGCCGGCACTGCAAGGCGGAGGATTAGCCTAGTGAGCTGCAGCGCCGGCCCCCTTATTTTTTTACAACCATATAAGGTAGGTGTTTTTTCAGAGGAAGAAACAAACTTAGAGGTTAAGAAATTTAGCCAAGGTCACATAACTCATTAGTGATAAGGATCTAACTCCAAACACCATGTTCTTTTCATGACATCACATTGTCTCTTTGTAAATTCAGTAAGCTATCCAGGTGAAAGACTGGAAAAAGAAAATAGAATATTGTGAAAAATAACACTGTTGAGAGTCATAGAGGTGTCACTGCAACAAATTGTACAGCTAAAATAAATGGTGAATTATTCGTATATGAAGAATGATCGGCACCATTTCCAGTAGGATGCATGCCCTAACTTGCTTTATGTTGAATGGCCACTGACTCCTCTTCGCCGTGTGCCTCATGACAACTTTTATGAAATGGTTGGTCATGGTTTGAAGGACACTCGGTGGCTACAATCTAACAGGAAGATACTGGATCCATTGGGAAATCAAACCAGTGTCCTTGGCCTTGTTAACTCCAGCAGGTTTAGCAATGAGGCACTGGCCACAAAGGAAACTATATTAAAAGTCTCACATTGTCATACTGAGTTCACAAAAAGCTAGAATAGGAAAAAAAAAAATCAAAAAATGGGCTGATTTAGCAGAAAGAGGTTTTCAGAGTATTCCATCTAAACGCAGTATTTACATAAGTGTGTAAATGTTTGCTCTAACATTTTGTTATCCAGTGTATGACTCAGAACCTCTTACAGAGCTTCAAAAATAACAGAAACTTTTTAATTACAAGATGGCATGGCTGTGACGAGTTTTTACAGTTGTACCCAATAAACTGTAAGGTGCCGGGCTTTAAAAAGTTCTTATATTACTGTAAGCCAAATTGTCTTTTCAGTTCTAATCCTGAAAGGAAAATAAATCACTCAGAGGTATGAGTATTTAACATTTAAAATCTAAAATGAAGAGAAAGCATTAGCTATTCTTACACCTGAAGAGACAGTTGGTAAAGAGATAAAATGTAGAGTGTAATTTTATTTATTTTTTTTCTTTTTTAAAGATTATTTATTTGAAAGTCAGAGTTACACAGAGAGAGGAGATACAGAGAGAGAGAGAGAGAGAGAGAGAGAGAGAGACGTCTTCCATCCGATGGTTCACTCCCCAATTGGCCGCAACGGCCGGAGATGCGCTGATCTGAAGCCAGGAGCCAGGAGCTTCCTCCAGGGCTTCCCACATGGGTGCAGAGGCCCAAGGACGTGGGCCATCTTCTACTGCTTTCCCAGGTCATAGCAGAGAACTGGATTGGAAATGGAGCAGCTGGGTCTCCAACCGGCACCCATATGGGATGCTGGTACTTCAGGCCAGGGTATTAACCCTCTGTGCCATAGCACCGGCCCCTGTACAGTGTAATATTAAGTCTTACTAAGGAATCCTGTGGGAAAGGCAGAAGCAAAGGAGGCACAAAGCAAGTGAAAAGGAATAAATAAATGGGCAAAAAAGGCAGTATGGTTTTTTAGTAGAGCACTAAGTCTTTGACTACAATATAAATTAAAAATGTCGTCTCAAAAATAAATTAATTAATTACAGGAAAAGAAAGACTGTAAGGACAGATCATGAAGTGAGGTGACTGTGATTGAAGGGGAGTGCAAAGTTTAAATTAGCATCATAGATTCAAGTTGTTTTTTTTTTTACATCTTTGTTTATTAAAGAAAAAATTGAAAGGCAGAGAAAGAGAGGGAGAGGGAGAGAGGGGGAGAGAAGGAGAGAAAGAGAGAGAGATCTTCCATCTGCTGGCTCACTCCCCACATTCTTGCCATAGTTGAGGCTTGGCCAAGCAAAGTCAGGAGCCCAGAACTCAATCTGGGTCTGCCATGTGGGTGGCAAGAACTTAAGTACTTGAGGCATCACCTGCAAGAGGTACTGAGTCATACATCAGATAACAAAACACTACAGCAAATATTTACACACTTAGGTAAGTACTGTTTTGGATGGAGGTATGCTAGGGTGCATATTAGGAGGAAGCTGAAATCAAAAGCAGAACCAGGATTCAAATCCAAGAATTTTTTTTTCTTTTTTAGGTTTTATTTATTTATTTGAAAGAATGAGAGAGAGAGAGGAGAGAGAGAAATCTTCCATCTACTGGTTCATTACCTCAAATGACCACAATGGCTGGAGCTGGGCCACTCCGAAGCAGGAGCCAGCAGCTTCTTCCAGGTCTCCTTCATGGATGCAGGGGTCCAAGGAGTTGGGCCATATTCCACTGCTTTCCCAGGCGCATTAGAAGGGAGCTGGATTGGAAGTAGAGCAGCTGGGACTGGAACCAGTGTTTCCGTGGGTTGCTGGCCCCACAGGCAGTGGCTTTACCCACTATGCCAAAGCTCTGGCCCCAGAATCCAGGAATTCTAATATGGAATATGAGTGTCCCAAGCGATGTCTTCTCCACCAAACAAATGTCACTCCCAGGTTCAGTTTTGGAGTGGTATTAATAACTGATACTGAAGGAAGAGGAGTAAGCTTTGAAGGGGTCGTGTATTCCATTGGTGGTTTCTTGTACAAAATGTCAGCCAACTGGGAAGTGAGAAGAACAAATAAGGATAGACAGCAAAGACACTGCAAAAAAGAACCGGATAGCTCCAGGTCTGAGATGTCAGAAGGGGAGGAATAGTTCTCACAATAATATCAAAGTTGAGCCAATCTGATGCTTGGAATTTAAAGTTGTTATTTGAAGAAAGTAAGAAATGGGCCTGGAGCAGAACCCCCTTAGTTGTGCCAAGGCAGTCATCTTCTCAACCTGACTCATGGGCAGACTGGGATTAAAAGTCTCATTCAACCTTCCAGTTAGGATTAGGGTTAGTTTGCGTTGATGTGAAAAGAGTTGGTCTGGGAAACCAAGGAGAGATTCATAAAAAATGTACTCATAATATCTTGTATATTTCTACCAATAAGTTCAGGAGAATATGCAAAAAGACAGAATATTCACTATGAGAGTACTGACTTAGATCTTACTTACAAAACGTAGTAAGTCATTTGTAAAGAAGACACCTGCCCACACCTCTGTACAAAATCCCTATAAATTATTCTCAGTTAAACACTTTGAGTGTACCAATTGTTTCCTCTCTAAACCCTTTCTGATACACTGCCAATGACTTTTTCTTACCATCAACACCTGGGCATAAGTCACTAAAATGTTATGCACTCTTACTGAGTGAGCATCTACAAGCCACAAGCTCTGTTGATATAAATGATGTGATCAGCAAATTCATTTTGGGGGGGAAATATTGTAATTTTTGCTTTTAGGATTTTTCTAAGTTGATGACTTTTCAAATAAGTCACTTCAAGATTCTTAAAAGTATTTATATTAAAGTAGTGCAGTATAGTAACCTACCATCACTTAGAATCAAGAAATCAATATCTTTTTTGACCTTATCAGTTTCTTAACCAATGGAACAGCTAATAACAACTGTATCTATTCTGAATCACAAGTGAAACACTACTTATTCTAGAAATTATCTTTGTATGTATAGCAAAGTATATATAAATACAGGAGTTATCTCTGGGAGATGGCATTATGAGGAAGTTAAGTTTTCACTGTATACTTTTCTATATTTCATAGATTTAAAGAACACATTATACACACATACATATCTATATATAAGACAATACAACCCACATGAATTGATGGAATTCATCATGATAATATAAACTTTTATTAACCCAAAATTGATTTTAAATGAATTGGTTTTTTAATCTTAGTTTTTTTCAAGTATGGTTTTTGTTCCAAACTACTGATGTAATCTCTACTGATTAATCTGATATGTTTTTTCACATGTCTGGGTTTAGAGTTTCTCATGCATCTCTCGATCAATGGTGGAGTGATGAGGACATGATTATGAATGAGGCTAGTATTACAAATAAGGTCTTAAACAAGTGGTATTTTGGATTGGTAAGATCCTTGGGGAAGTCTAATCTTAACACACTTTATTTACAGTAAAATCACTCCACCCCAAAGATAGTACCTCTACTAAGTGTTTTTAAAATCCATTTATATACTCTGGGAAATGCAAGGAAACTAATATTTTGGTTGGAAGGTTCCCACATTTGTAGTCACAGTGGAATGTATTAAGGCATATCATTTCTGGCCAAAATGTAAGGAACAGAGTCCTAAGAGTGATGAATCAATTCATCAAAAATCTGTAACAAACATAGAATGGTTTTCAAGATAAGTAATAATATGAGAGAATGAGTACGGATCAATAACTGTATCAAAACAACACAATGCCACTGATAGTTGGATGCCTGCTTCCTCTCAGAATTTAAAGGCTTTAACAAGGTAACTCCAGTTTTGCTATGCATAAATTTTAAAATCTATTCATTTCTAGTTAAATATTACTTACACATTAATGTTTACCTATTAGAATTCATGGAAAGAGTTCGGCTATGAATGTTATCAGTCGTTGCCTCTGGGTGGTAAAATTTGGTATAACTTTATTCTAACTCTTCTTGGCTTTTGTACTTTTGAAATCCTCTGTGAAAAATAGTTTACTGTTGTAGTAAACAGAACTAGTAAGTACATATTAACACACATACCATTGTTATATACACATACATTAAGTCCTTGGTATCTGTAGGTTCATATCTGCAGACTCCAGCAAACATGGGTACAATACACTAAAAAGGAAATTCCAGAAAGCCCCCAAAAATGAAATTTAAATTTGCCACACAGTGAACTCTAACAGCTTCCCTGTGAATGAAGCAATGGGCAGGCATACCCATTTTTTGATCATTTGATACATTCTCAGTATCGCTCTAGTCCTGATCTGAGCATTGATCTTCTAGAATGTACTACAAGGTGAGCCTGGGTTGGGTGTATCTATATTGAACACAATAGACTTTTTTCTTCTCTTTATTCCCTAGTCAATACAGCATAACAATTATTTACATAGCATTTATATTATACTGGTTATAAATAATCTCGAGATGTTTTAAAGTATGTTGGAGGGTTGTATGGGGTAGATGCAAATATTATGTCACTTTATAAAAGGGATATAAGGGGGCTTGCATTGTGGCGTAGCAGGTAAAGCCACTGCCTGTGGTGCCAGCATCCCATATGGGTGCCAGTTAAAAGTCCTGGCTACTCCACTTCCGATCCAGCTCTCTGCTATGGCCTGGGAAGGCAGTAGAAGATGGCCCAAGTCCTTGGGGCCCCGCACCCACATGGGAGACTCAGAAGAAGCTCCTGGCTCCTGGCTTTGGATCAGCACAGCTCCAGCCATTGCAGCCAATCAAGGAGCAAACCAGTGGATAGAAGGCTGTGCGCTCACTTGCTCTCTCTCTCTCTCTCTCTCTCTGCCTCTCCTCTTCTCTCTGTGTAACTCTGAATTTCAAATAAATAAATAAATAAATCTTCAAAAAAAAAAAAAAGGGACATGAGCATCTATGGACTTTATTACTGGAGAGGGCCTTGGATCCCATACACCACTGACCCACTGACACTGGGGGGTGACTATACACATTGATATGCATTGGTATGTATATATACAAATAGCTTTTTTTTTTTTTTGACAGGCAGTGGACGGTGAGAGAGAGAGACAGAGAGAAAGGTCTTCCTTTGCCGTTGGTCCACCCTCCAATGGCCGCTGTGGCCAGCACACCACGCTGATCCGAAGGCAGGAGCCAGGTGCTTCTCCTGGTCTCCCATTCGGGTGCAGGGCCCAAGGACCTGGGCCATCCTCCACTGCACTCCCAGGCCACAGCAGAGAGCTGGACTGGAAGAGGGACAACCAGGACAGAATCCAGCACCCCGACCAGGACTAGAACCTGGTGTGCCGGTGCCACAGGCGGAGGATTAGCCTAGTGAGCTGCAGCACCAGCCTACAAATAGCTTTTATAGGGCCAGCACTGTGGCACAGCGGGTTAACGCCCTGGCCTGAAGCACCGGCATCCCATATGGGCACCAGTTCAAGTCCTGGCTGCTCCACTTCCTATCCAGCTCTCTGCTATGGCCTGAGAAAGCAGTACAAAATGGCTCAAGTCCTTGGGCCCCTGCACCTATGTGGGAGACCCGGAGGAGGATCCTGGCTCCTGGCTTTGGATTGGCATAGCTCCGGCCGTTGTGTTGTAGCCAACTGGGGAGTGAACCAGCAGATAGAAGACCTCTCTCTCTCTCTCTCTCCCTCTGCCTTTCCTCTCTCTGTGTAACTCTAAATTTCGAATAAATAAATAAATCTTAAAAAAAAGCAAATAGCTTTTATAAATACCAGGATATTTCAACAATGATACTTATTAAACACAACATATTTATCTATGTATTCATATCTGTTGACGTGTTCATCCTCCTAGAAACTCTAGGAACTAGCTACCATTACTAAGACATTTCAAAATTCTTTATTTTTTATTTATTTTGACAGGCAGAGTGGACAGTGAGAGAGAGAGACAGAGAGAAAGGTCTTCCTTTTGCTGTTGGTTCACCCTCCAATGGCCACCGCAGCTGGCGCGCTGCGGCCAGCGCACCGCGCTGATCTGATGGCAGGAGCCAGGAGCCAGGAGCCAGGTGCTTCTCCTGGTCTCCCATGGGGTGCAGGGCCCAAGCACTTGGGCCATCCTCCACTGCACTCCCGGGCCATAGCAGAGAGCTGGCCTGGAAGAGGGGCAACCGGGACAGAATCCGGCGCCCCGACTGGTACTAGAACCGGTGTGCCAGCGCCGCAAGGTGGAGGATTAGCCTAGTGAGCCGCGGCGCTGGCCTGACATTTCAAAAATTCTTATGGAAAAGTGCAACTAAAAGCTAAAAATTCTAAAATCCATTGTATTTCTCAATATAAGCCCCATCAAGTTCAAAATACTTTGTAAGCAATAAGATCTGCCATTTAGGACATCTCCAAAAACAAAAAAAGAACTGAGAAAAGAATTGAGCATCCTGGTAGATTTAAATCATGTCAGTGCAACTTCTTGGCATCATTAACTGAAGAAAAATGGGTGCCCTTTATAAGTTTCTAGGGAGTGGGAAATGGGGGGGGGGGTGCGAGTGGGAGGGAAATTATGGGGGAGCGGGGAGCCATTGTAATCCATAAACTGTACTTTGGAAATTTGTATTTACTAAATAAAAAAAATTAAAAAAAAAAACCTCAGAAACAAAAAGACATCCAAAGGAGCCAAATCAAGATTGTAATGAGGAAGCCTAACAATTTCTCAACAAATCTCTCACAAAATTGCCCTTGTTTGATGAGAGAAATGAGCAGGAGCACTGTCCTGGAGAAGGGCTCTCCGGGCATTTTTTTGCAAAATCATCGGCCCACTTTCTCCAAGCACTCTCCTAATAAGCAGATGTTATCGGTCTGTGGCCCTCCAGCAAGTCAACAAACTAAATGCCTTGAACATCCCTAAAAAACTGTTGCCATAACCTTTAGTCTTGACCTGTTTCATTTGTTTTGCCTAGGCCACTTGCACCACTTGGGAGCCATTGCTTTGATTGTGCGTTAACTTCCAGATCATACTGGCGAAGACACATTTCATCTCCTGTCCCAATACTTTGAAGAAATGCTTTGGGATCCTGATCCCACTTGTTCAATATTTCCATTGATTGAAATCTCTGCCCTTTTTCTGTGGCTGGTCTAGGTACAACGGTTTTGGCACCCATTGTGTAGAAAGTTTGCCTCCCTTTAACTCTTCATTCAGGGTTATGTTAGCTGAACCAGATGAGATTTCCATGCTGTTGGCTTTTGTTTCCACTGGGAGTCATGGGTCCCTTTGGTGAGGGCACAAAGTTGATTGTTTCCTGACAAATTGATGTGGCTGGTGTGCCATTTCAGGTTTCATCTTCAACATCATTCCTTCCTTTCTGCAAATGAGTTCTCCATTTGTAAACTTGGTTTCCTTGGGGCCTTGTCCCTATGTAAACATCCATGATTTCACCATTCTTTCACCTAAGCTTCACATAAATGTGATGGTTGTTGTTGCTTTAATTTTAGCAGGATTCATGTTGCTCTGATTATCAGTTGTTTTCAAAGTGATATCTTATCTTGGTGCCTCAAAGTACATCTATTCAGACATGTTATCACAAGTTATTATGAGTTTCTTTGGGCACAAAATTATTTGTGATCCATACATGGATTTTTAAAAAAGATTTATTTGAAAGTCAGAGTTGCACAGAGAGAGAAGGAGAGGCAGAGAGAGAGAGAGAGAGAGAGAGAGGTCTTCCATCTGCTGGTTCACTCCCTAATTGACTGCAATGGCCGGAGCTGTGCCAATCTGAAGCCAGGAACCAGGAGCTTATTCTGGGTCTCCCACACAGGTGCAGGGGGCCCAAGGACTTGGGCCATCTTCCACTGCTTTCTCAGGACATGGCAGAGAGCTGGATCGGAAGTGGAGCAGCCGGATCTTGAACCGGCACCCATATGGGATGCCAGCACTGCAGGTGGCGGCAGCTTACCCCACTATGCAACAGCGCTGGCCCCCCATACATAGTTTTTACATAATGCACATGTTCCATGATTTTTTTGAAGATTTCTAGTATTTCCAGATAAGAAAATGAAGGCATGGGGTGAATATTTGGCCTAGTAGATAAGGTGCCAGTTAAGGCACCATGTCCCATATTGAAGTGATAGTTCAATACTTACCTCTGACATAGGACTCCAGGTTCCTGCTAATGTAGACCCTGGGGGACAGCAGTGATGGTCCAAGGAATTGGCCTTCTCCATCCATGTGGGAAATAGGACTGGCCTCTGCACAGACAAAGCCATTGAGGGCATTAGCAGAGTGGTCCATGGATGAATGTTCTTGTTCTCTCTTTCTTTCTCTTCCTCTTCCTTTCTTGCTCTCCCTCTCTCTCTCTGAAATAAATGAACAATAATTTAAAAGAAGAAAATGAAGGCACAGAGTTAGTGTAATTGGATCACAGTTGTATAACTAGCTTGTATATGCAAAACCAAGGTTTTAAAACCATACAATCTAACTATATATTTGTGCACATAATTAAAATATATGGCTGGTTAACAGAGTGTATTATGGAAGTTTGTATCTCTGGAATTCTATTTTCTTTAAAAAAAAAGATTTATTTATTTATTTGAAAGTCAGAGTTACACAGAGAGAGGAGAGGCAGAGTGAGAGAGAGGTCTTCCATTCGATGGTTCACTCCCCAATTGGCTGCAATGGCCGGAGCTGCACCGATCAGAAGCCAGGAGCCAGGAGCATCCTCCAGGTCTCCCACATGGATGCAGGGGCCCAAGGACTTGGGTCATCTTCTACTGCTTTGCCGGGCCATGCCAAGGAGCTGGATCAGAAGTGGAACAGCCGGGTCTCAAACCGGCGCCCATATGGGATGCTGGCGCTTCAGGCCAGGGTGTTAACCCACTGCGCCACAGCGCCAGCCCCTGGGATTCTATTATTATATAAATATGACTGAGTCCAACATTGTTATGACTCAAAATGTCACACTTCCTTGACAAATTTTGTTTTTGCATAAACAACACAGAAAATTCGATAAGTAAGCTGTAATGAGGTAAAAATATTGATCATAATGAAATCAATCATAATTTCGAGATTGAGAGAAATCTCTAAATCCAATTCCATACATAAAGAATATTTTATTTCTTGAATTATTTTAGAATGAAACCATTATTTCTATTAAGATTTATAGCCTTCTGGCATTGTGGCATTGCAGGTATAGCTGCCACCTGCGAGGCCAGCATTCCCTATGGGCACTGGTTGGAGTCCCTGCTGCTCCACTTCTGATCTAGCTCACTGTTAATGTGCCTGAGAATGCAGCATAATATGGCCCACGTGTCTGGGTTCCTGCATTCACATGGGAGGTCCAGATGAAGTTCCTGGCTCCTGGCTTTGCCTTGGTCCATTTCTGGCCAACATAGCCATCTGGGGAGGATGGAGGATGGAGGATGGAGGATGGAGGATGGAGGATCACTCTGTGTCTCTCTCCTCTCTCATTGTATCTCTGATACTCAAAATAAAAAAAAAAAATTTAAGATGTGTCTATACCAAGTCCCTGGGTTAAATTAAAATGTAATATTACTTATTTGCCTTGCCACAATGCCAGCCCCATTAATCAATCTTTTTTTTTTTTAAGATATATTTTACTTATTTGAAAGACAAGGTTAGAGAGAGAGGTAGAGAAAGAGAGAGAGAGAGAGAGGTCTTCTATCCGCTGGTTCACTCCCCAAATGGCCACAATGGATGGACCTGAGCTGATCCAAAGCCAAGAACCAGAATCTTCCTCTGGGTTTCCCATATGGATGCAGGGGCCCAAAGACCTGGCCCATCCTCTGCTGCCTTCCCAAGTGCACCAGCAGGAAGCTGGGTCAGAAGTGGAACAGGGGGACTTGAAATGGCACCCATATGGAATGCTGGCACTGCAGGTTCAGGCCCCAACCCACTGCGCCACGAAGCTGGCCCCTATAATACTGATTAACCTTATATTATGTATAAATTCATATTATTTGAGTTATATATATTTGTATATAAAGAAAATTTATCTAAAAATAATTAGATCAGTGTGTTAAATTATTTCAGAACTTAGACTCTCTAACATTAAAGTGTTTCTGGCCCAAAGATAGGAACATACATAAATCTGGAACAAGAGATCCCCTTGGCATACAAAGGAATACAGACCTTGACATACCAGAGGAGCTTCTAGAACTTTCATCAAGATGGCAGACACTTCCCCAAGAAAAATCAAAATTCTATTTTCTGCACAGATACTTTAATATGATCAGCAAGGACAAACGCGTATCAATCCCTCCTAGAAAAGAAATAGTTGGTTCATTCCAGCTTGAGCCAAAGTATCAACTGTTACACACAGACCCAAATATAGAGCCTCCTGGCAAGGAAACAGCACAGAGGAAGGGGCAGAGCTGCTGGACACCTGATAGCATTGCCCAAGTAACTTGAGCTCCAGTTTTGCTTGTTGTGGAGACAAATACACTGAAAATCCAAGCAGAGAACAAATCACATAACCTCAATTTTAGAAAGTTCTTTGAAGATGGATTTAAAATCTCTCAGTGTGTCTTTTTGTTCATTTGGTTTGGTTTTATTACTTTTTATGGAATCTTCTAATCCACAAAATGGAAAGACTACTATAATGAATTTTCAATGTGTCATTATCCATCCCCAATGATTACCATTATTACCATAACTTAAAATAAGATGTTATGTAGGTTTTTTTTTTTTTTTTTTGACAGGCAGAGTGGACAGTGAGAGAGAGAGACAGAGAGAAAGGTCTTCCTTTTTGCCATTGGTTCACCCTCCAATGGCCGCCGCAGCCGGCGCACTGCGGCCGGTGCATCGCACTGATCCAAAGCCAGGAGCCAGGTGCTTCTCCTGGTCTCCCATGGGGTGCAGGACCCAAGCACTTGGGCCATCCTCCACTGCCTTCCCAGGCCACAGCAGAGAGCTGGCCTGGAAGAGGAGCAACTGGGACAGAATCCGGCGCCCCAACCGGGACTAGAACCTGGTGTGCCAGCACCGCAGGCGGAGGATTAGCCTAGTGAGTGGTGGCGCCGGCCAGATTTTATGTAGTTTTAAGCAAAGAGAATGCCTCAGGTTGGATGATGGAATGCAGGTTTTAGAATATCCATGTTACAGTTAACGTTGGTAAGAAGAGAATGCCTGGCAGCCCTTCTTTTGCAATGAAACTCAGAGCAAATAAATCTTTGTGAGGTCTCCATCAAATGAAACTGAACATGTCTAGAAATTCACCTTTACTCATTCCGCTGTAGAACAGACAGCTTCTCAGGGACTCGTTCATGCTGAGAAAAAAGCTCAGTAGAAGCTGTTGGAAAGCAGATTATTAAATTATGTGTAAAGCACACTTGCAAAGCAATCTGGAATTTTCCGGTCTTTTTACTTGCAGGAAAGAATAATTGGAAAACAAAATTTAGGTTAGAGGCTTGGCCAACAAGTTCAGAATCAGAGGAAAAAGAAGTGCCTGAAAATAAGGAGAAGCCTTGTCCCACTGGGCTAATCAGGTGACTCTTCCTCCTCTGTAGATAAGCTACTTCTGTAAGCAGTGGGGATGCTCATAACACACCTTCCCCAGCACTGATCAGAGCTTAGCTTCAAACCGTTCTCTGTCAATGTTCCAACCTAATCTGTTTCTGTCTATTACTTAAATACCCTGTTCTAAAGATACACCACTCCTTTGATTTCAGGTTACCTACGTCCATGAGTCCCATTTCCAGTGACTTTTTCATTTCAGAGTTTCCTCAGGCCCCTTGCTGAACTTTAGCAAGCAACTTACTAAGCAGCCAGTGACTCCTGGCTCTGCTATCCACCATGCATCAAGTCATTTAGACTTGAATTCTGGCAAAACACAGATTTTAGAGAAAGGACTCCAGATTTTTTTGGAGTTGGTTAAATGTTTATGAAACGACTTTCCAAAGAAGCAAAATTTTTGTTTAGATTTTCAAGCTGGAAAAATCAGAATTTTTTTCATCTTTTTGCAAGCTCATTCATGCTATTAAGATTTGTTTCTACATAATATTAACTACTCTTTTTCTTTTGTACATGCACATGCTATCAATTTATTATTACCTAGCTTTTATTGATCAAAAAGTTGAATTGAAAAGTTATGAGTTCTTGGACAACTAAAATTTGTCTTATTAACTCTCTCTTGTACTGAGTTAACAGATGAATAAATGAAATGCTTTAGTCAACAGAGCCAGAGGTTTCATGATTTCTTTCATTTTTTCTGAGTGGCTTCCAGCAAAACCCAACCCCAGCCAATCTGCAAGAATTAAACTTGATCAATCAACATGTCTTAGGAGAGAAAATAGTTCTTTCTTACCCATTGCTAGGGCAATGGTTGAGGCAGCAATAACAAAAAAACAGGTAATCAAGAGAAAAGCAAACAACTTTATTTTTTTTGTAACATAGGAGGTTTCAGAAATGAAGACTCAAGGACATAGAAAAATATGTATATTTTTGTGCTAAATTTGATGAAGTGGATAGTCACAGAGAAGTATGAATGGACAAAATAAATAGAATGTAATGGTGATGAACTGAGAGAAACTTAACAAGACCCATTTGTCTGGGTTCTTCTCTGTATCTCTGTCCTCAGAGGTAAGGACATGCCTTTCCCTGGGTTTGGAGAAGGCATCTCTTAAAGGAGGGCCTATGTTCTGCTTCATAGGGAGATCACAAAATCCTTTTATGGCCTCCTTCATGGAGAAGTGTGGGAGAAAGTAAGAGACGTGGCTTCTGCTGTTTTCTCAAATGCCAAGGTACCATATTTCATGGTAGCCTGTCCTGCAACGAAAAGACTAATATTGGAAAACCTTTCATTATACCCTTCCTGACTGCCAACGCATTTTGATTCTGGCTTTTGTAAGGCAGCTTCTTCCTGTGCTGGTCTGTTCTCAGATGGTTTTCAAAAGGCTGGTGATGCTGAGAAATTCTTCTGTAGTAGCAAGTAAGAAAATAGTCTGAAATAGTAGTAAAACAATAATCTGAAATAAGTAGTAAGAAAATAATCTGAAGTAACAACACGTGCTCATCTGATAAGAAAACCCTCTTTTTTCTTTCAGATTGATTTACCTATGCTTGTTTTTCTTAGCTATGTAATTACAACCATTATGGACTGACAAGTAAATTCTTTGAAGGGCCTACCTACAAAATGACCATAAAGTTATCTAATATCAGATTGTGATATATTTATCCCTGAATGATCTACACGCTAAACACAAATACAATGCTTATCAATCTTCATACTTTCCTCTTAAAAAATGGACGTACCAACACATAAGTGGTAGGATACTACTTTATCTTTGCAACTGGAAACCCTTCCAAGTAGTACTGGGTAACTCAAGGAATGACCTTTGGATGTGATTTATTGGCAAGTTTACCATTGTGATACATTGTTAGGACAACTGATTATCATTTCTAAGGCTTTTAGTAAGCTTTGGTTGTTTGTTGAGAGGTCTGCTCAGTAATTGTTTTCTTGTGGGATGAAGCAGTGGAAAGGGGAAAGAGAGTAGCAACAAAGAACACAAGGAAAAGCAAGGAGAGCAGACGGAAGACAAAAGGTGCTGAGCATGGCACGCAGGTGTTACAGAGGAGGAACAGCAAGATGAAGAAAGCACAATTCAGAGAGAACGAGGAGCGGTTCGCTTGGTTCTCTAGGACCCGGACGATTTCTGGCGACAGGGCCCCAAGTCCCGCTGAGAAAATGAAAGAGCCTCACGTAACTTGAGGTGGTAACTGATTCTCATCATAACCTCTTTACTCTCAAGCTAACTTTTGCTCTTATTATGTAGTTGTTCTGTCATTGTCACCAAAAATTGCCAGTCCTTTCTTTCTTTTTCTTCCAGTCTTAAGGTAATGAGATTCCTGGTCCTTTATTGCCATAAAGCCAAAAGGAAGAGCAAACAGAGTTAAGTGAAAGGAGGAGGGGATTTCAGGAACCATCTGACCCTAACCCATAGAGTCATCTCCCGAGCTAATGGTGCTCCTCTGTTAAGCTTCTGTAACTTGAGGCTTTTGTAAATAATATCCCCTTTTGCAAAAGAGGAAACACATTTAAATGCCTTGCCTATGGCTCCCCAGTAAATGAGTAACTGTCAGAAGCAGAAATAGAACCCAGCCCTCCTGACGTCAGATTCAATGTTCTTTCCACTTCACAACAATGCCTAAAAATATAAATTAAAACACTCTCCAAAGCAAATACAACCTTATCCATCTCCATGTTGCGAGTTACATCATAGAAACTGGAAATTTAGTGAGAGTATTTTAAAAATTCTAGCTTTTCAAATACACACACTTGAGTTTGTAACAAAGTAATCCACCTTAATGTGTTTTTACTAAATCAAACTTTAATTTCTATGTTGAGTCTGACAACCTGGTAATAGCTTACAATAAAAATTTGAAAGTGTAAGGACACTTGGAAGGTTTTCTCCTATCATCTTTTAAGCAATGAAAAGAACTGGACATCATTACACTAAGTGAAATAAGCCAGACCCAGAAAGACAAGTATCACTGTTTTCTCTTATTTATGGGAGTTAATATAGAGAGAGTATAAAAATTGTGTGGATGTCATGTTATCTGACCTACGGTTATAAACACGGCTTCAGTGAATTATACCATGTGTATGAAAACATACTGTTCTTTCCCCACGTTATGATCACTGTCATGAATCACCCACTCTGTGAGAGTAATATCCCTGTTTTCGAGAAAAAATAGTACATATGTGTATACATAGAATGTCTACATGTGAAGTGAATGTGGCAAAATATTAAAAATCATTAAATTTTAAAATAAGTTTAAAAATGTCGACAGCTGAAATGAGATGTTTTGTATAGTTTTGTTTGTACATTTGAATCACTTCACTATATTCTGTATCTGTCTTGTTGCCTTTAGGTCTTGGTTTAAATTGCTGTGTTCTTCAGAAATCATGACTCAACCACCACAAACTGTATATATACTTCTGTTGCACCCACACTTCTCATGTATACTCCTTGTTATGCTAGTGATTATACAGTAATTGGGGTAATGACTGCTGACTGTCACTCTTGCCTTCCAGATCATAAGCACCATGATGACATAATTTGTCAGTTTCACTAATATGTCCCTAGCATCCAGCAACTGATGGGTACAACAGGGGCATTCAGGAACTATTTTCACGATGCATGTGCTTCTCAGTGTAAGCACAGATGGTGCTGCACTTCTAGATTAAGAGGAAGAACGAACAGTAATGGCCCTCTTGCTGTGTTACTCTGTGTCCCGTGTCCTCATGTTATATAAGCAAACCCTCCCAACAACGCTATGGACAAGCCACAGCTCTCATTCACTTACAGATGAGAATGCTGACTTTTAGGAAGCTTGTGTAACTTGAGGCTTTTGCAAGCAATAGCCAATGTTACCCTGCTGGTGACTAGAGTTTGACTGATCCAGGAATTTAGGGAACCAGAATTTCAAGAAAGCTATCATGATTTTTTTTAAAACAGCAATTTCTTCTTCTGACTTTTCATGCTGAGACAAGATTGGAAGGGCAGCCACCATTGAGTGTCAGGTTCTTCCACTTTGACTTTCATGGAACAGAACCCCACTGTAGCACTTTGGCTTTTATGGCTGTGGATTTAAATCGAGGGTTTCAAACTTTTCACTCGCACTCTCATATTATTTTTCGACAATATGCAATGAGGAATGGAGAAGAAAATAACAATAAGGCATGAGACAGAAAAGATTAGGCAGCTAGGTGCCATGTAGCTTTTATTTTAATTTAATTTTTGGTTATTTGAAAGGCAGAGAGAGAATCTCATTTTCTGATTCACTCCACAGATGCTGGCAACAGCCAGGGCTGGGCCAGGTCAGAGCCAAGAAATAGGAACTCCATCCATGTCGCCCACATGGGGACCAGGGTTCAAGTACTGGAGCTACAGAATCAGCCCTTAAGGCACGCGGATCTGGCTGAAGAGCCCATGAGAGTATTTTGGGCATGGAAAGCCAAAATACTCTGGAAAAAAAAAAAAAAAAGACCTAAATGAAAGATCTCTGCGAGTGAGATCCCAGTGGAAAGTACGAGGCCATCAAAGAAGGAGGTACCTTTCTTTGAAGGGAGGAGAGAACTTCCACTTTGACTATGACCCTGTCGGAATAAGATCGAAGTCGGTGAACTCAAAAGGCTTCCATAGCCTTGGCAACTCATGACTAGAGCCTAGGGAGATTACTGACGCCATAAACAAGAGTGTCAAATTGTTAAGTCAACCACAGGAGTCACTGTGTACTTACTTCTCATGTGGGATCTGTCCTTAATGTGTTGTCCAATGTGAAGTAATGCTATAACTACTACTCAAACAGTATTTTACACTTTGTGTTTCTGTGTGGGTGCAAACTGATGAAATCTTTACTTAATATATACTAAATCGATCTTCTGTATATAAAGAGAATTGAAAATTAATCTTGATGTGAATGGAATGGGAGAGGGAGTGAGAGATGGGAGGGGTGCGAGTGGGAGGGAAGCTATGGGGGGGGGCATTGTAATCCATAAACTCTACTTTGGAAATTTATATTTACTAAATAAAAGTTAAAAAAAAAAGTACTGGAGCTATCAGCAGCTGCCTTCCAGGCTATGCATTAGCAGGAAGTGGAATCAGAAGCAGAGCCAGGATTCAAATCCACAGACTCCAGTTGGGGATGCTGGAGCTCCAAGTGGCCTCTTAATCACTGTGCCAAACACCCACACCTATGTGTTTTTTAATTGTAATGTATCTACATACACTGCTCTCTATAATTTTTGCTCTCATTTTGAAAGATCAGCATTCCCCCCGGGGCCAGTGCTCTGGCATAGCAGGTAAAGCTGCAGCCTGTAGTGCCAGCATCCCATATGGGCATCAGTTCTAGTCCCAGCTGATCCACTTCTGATCTAGCTCTCTGCTATGGCCTGGGAAAGCAGTGGAAGATGGCCCAAGTCCTTGGGGCCCTGCACCCACGTGGGAGACCCGGAGGAAGCTCCTGGCTCCTGGCTTCAGATGGGTGCAGCTCCAGCCGATGCAGCCATCCAGGGAGTGAACCAGTGGATGGAAGATTCTCTCCCTCTCTTTCTCTCTGTCTCTTTCTATCTCCCTCTCCTTCTCTCTCTGACTTTCAAATAAATAAATAAATCTTAAAAAACAAAATTCCCCCTCAGGAAGAGGATTTTATATCATCTTTGAAAAATAGTTTGTGGTCCAAAATTTATAGTGTTTCTGTTTATTTCAAAATCGGTTTGGGTAGGAACCCAGGAGTGTTCTATAAATATTTAATAAAAGGGCTCATACTATGTAACTTCAGAGTTGCATTCTTACTAGCAATTCATGTTGCAGAAAAGCCAATCATATCCTTGATCCTTGATTATCAGATTCTTCTGAGACAAAGATCTTCAGTTTTTGTATCATTTGTCTCTTTAGTTCTGAAATGTGTTTTTAAGGGACACACTATCTTAGGTGTTTAATTAATGCTATAACTAGTACTCAAATAGTATTTTACACTTTGTGTTTCTGTGTGGGAGCAAAATGTGGAAATCTTTACTTAATATACGCTAAATGGATCTTCTGTATATAAAGATAATTGAAAATTAATCTTGATGTGAAGGGAAGGAGAGAGGGAGTGGGAGAGGGGAGCGTTGTGGGTGGGAGGGAAGTTATGGGGGGGAGGAAGCTATTGTAATCCATAAGCTGTACTTTGGAAATTTATGCTCATTAAATAAAAAAAATCCATAAAAAAAGGGGGACACACTATTCAGCAGGGCTTCAAATAATGGAGTCACTTAAATTATTACACTGTATCTGCACACTATATAGCAATCTCTCATTCCTGATTTTCAGACTGCCGGAAAGCAAGCTTGGTTGATGAGATTCTTACATTTTTGGGTAGTGCAGTAACTCAATCTTTTTGCACAGGGCTCAATGTAAATCTTCCTTTCTCAGGTATGCAGCTTCACAAGGACAAGAACTTTTTTGTGTTCTTGCTGTACGCTCAGATCTTAGAAGAGTTTCTGTCACATTATTGGTGGCCAATAAATGGAGGTTGATTTAACAAAAAATATTTATATTGAACCTTCACTTATGGTGATACATTGCTTTACTTTATTCAGGAATACTTTAAATAAGCGGTACATATTTAATGTCTACATTTTGATGAGTTCAACAAATGCGCACACCGGTGAAATCACTGCCCCCATCAAGATAAGGGACATGTTCCTCATTTCCAAATGTTTTCTTGAGTCCCTTCGGATTTGTTGTGTCTTTATGGTATGAACACCTAACATGAAATCATATTCTTCAAATTTTAGGGGTAACACAGTACTATTGACTATAAGCACTGAGCTGGCGACAGCTCGTTAGCACTTATTCATCTTGCACAATTTTATGTCAATTGAACAACTCTTCAACCCCCCCCCATTTTAAAAAAGCTCAATAATGATTACTTCATAAAATTAATATATAGTGCAATTAGATTTGTTCACATAGAAAGAGAAGCATTTTCACATGTGCCCAGAGGTCTTTAAATAGATAGAGTTAGAATACAATCTTTTTCCCTCAGACTGATTCTTTCCTTTGGAGCTTGTCCAAGAATTCCAAGTGGCACTCATGGCTTGATCTCTCCAAATTGTGAGATCCCTTGAGATACAAACAACTGAAGGGCAGGTAAGCAGCACATGGGAGCTGACTGTGTCTGCCTGCCTCTTACATCAATAAAATAAATAAAAAAGAAGGAACTAAGTCTTCACTGACTCTCCACCTTCTTTTTATTTATTTATTTATTTATTTATTATTATTTTTTTTTTGACAGGCAGAGTGGACAGTGAGAGAGAGAGACAGAGAGAGAAAGGTCTTCCTTTGCCGTTGGTTCACCCTCCAATGGCCGCCGCTGCAGCCGGCGCACCTCGCTGATCCGATGGCAGGAGCCAGGATCCAGGTGCTTTTCCTGGTCTCCCATGGGGTGCAGGGCCCAAGCACCTGGGCCATCCTCCACTGCACTCCCTGGCCATAGCAGAGAGCTGGCCTGGAAGAGGGGCAACCGGGACAGAATCCGGCGCCCCGACCGGGACTAGAACCCGGTGTGCCGGCGCCGCAAGGTGGAGGATTAGCCTATTGAGCCACGGCGCCGGCTTATTTATTTATTTTTTTGACAGGCAGAGTGGACAGTGAGAGAGAGAGACAGAGAAAAAGGTCTTCCTTTTTGCCGTTGGTTCACCCTCCAATGGCCGCCGCGGCCGGCGCACCGCGCTGATCCGATGGCAGGAGCCAGGAGCCAGGTGCTTCTCCTGGTCTCCCATGGGGTGCAGGGCCCAAGCACTTGGGCCATCCTCCACTGCACTCCCTGGCCACAGCAGAGAGCTGGCCTGGAAGAGGGGCACCGGGACAGAATTCGGCACCCCGACTGGGACTAGAACCTGGTGTGCCGGCGCAGCAGGTGGAGGATTAGCCTGTTGAGCCGCAGCGCCGGCTACTTTTTAATTTCTTTTAAGATTGTTTGTTTATTTATCTGAGAAGCAGAGTTACAGAGAAAGAGAGAGGGAGAGACAGAGAGAAAGGTCTTCTATCTGCTGGTTCACTCCCTAAATGGCCACAATGGCCCAAGCTGGGCCGAGCCGAAGCCAGGAGCTAGGAGCTTCCCACGTGGGGGCAGGGGCCCAAACATTTGGGCCATCTTCCACAGCTTTCCCAGGCCATTAGCAGGGAGCTGGATTGGAAGAGGAGCAGCCAGGATACAAACTGGTGCCCATATGGGATGCTGACGCCATAAGTGGAGGGTTAGTATACTCTGCCACAGTGCCGGCCCTTTAATTTTTTTAAGAGTTGACAATTGTTTGCTTTAAGCTTTCCATTAAATCATATTAACACTTTTCAGCATGGAATTTTATTCTCATGTTTCTTTATATAAAGGGAACAGAGTTCGTGTGTTTCACATATACAATTTTAAGAACACAATGTTACTCCCACCATTTTTTTAAAAGATTTATTTATTTATTTGAAAGGCAGAGTTACAGAGAGGGAGAAGCAAAGACAGAAAGATCTTCCATCCGCTGGTTCACTCCCCAGATGGCTACAACGGCTGGAGCTGGGCCAATCTGAAGCCAGGAGCTTCTTCTGGGTCTCCCCCGCTTCCACGTTTTTTATAAAATGAAGGACTAGACCTTATTGAAGGAGAGGTAATGTGCTATACAGTGGGAAGTCGCTATTTATTTGTGGGGGTTGCTGTATGGAATTATTATTGTTTTTCAAAATAACATTGGCAAGAACCTTTTCACCTTAACTCTATGACCCCACTATTCACTGAATAATTTTCCCTTTGGTTTCCTTGGAAAGTCATAAATAATCTCTGATGTTTCTCACACTGCGATAAATTCAGATATCCTAAATCAAAAATGCATGTAATCTACCTAACCTACAGAACATCCTAGCTTAACCACACAATGCACTGTAGAGTGTCGGTTGTAGATCCTCAGGATTGTGTGGCTGACTGGCATTGTCTAGGATGACCAGAGAGTCTGTTGCCACATTTCACTAGCCAGAGGCAAAAATCAAAACTGAAAGTTTGAAGTGTGGTTTCTATTGAATGCCTGTTGCTTCCACACCATTGTAAAATCAAAAACTTGTAAGTTCAATCACCGCTAAGTCTGTATGTGGTTAGCAGATTCCCAAGGACAAGAGCTTTTCTGTATGCTGTTTATTTCATGGCACTTTCTAGAATAGTAAGACAACACTACATGGCATTTAAACTTGAATGTCAGCATCATTACAGGAACCAGACAACACGGCAATGTAGAATGCAAAAGAATGGTATTTACTGAGTGTCAGTAATGTACCTAGCTTGGCAGGTGTGTGTGTGTGGGGGGGGGGGGTAGACACACAGTGTCAGAAAGCTCCCAGAACATTTTCCAGTTTAAAGCACCATCTCTATAGGCCACAACGAGAACAAGAAGGATTAAGCAAGACATTCAAGCTGACCTCACAGCAAGGAAGAGGCCTGAATAAGTACAACAGAACTCAGCTTCGAAAAGTCCTGTTATTAAATGACTTTTGACATGGATCGATTGAAAAGTCCTGAAATATAAGAATTCTACCCAGAAATAGTCTAGTGGTCTAGTATTTTTTATTGATTTTTAAACCCATGATAAGTAGCGACCATGATTCTAAACTGCATTGCCTTTCCTTCTCTCCACTATGTTGGCCATTGCCATTGTAGAAAATGTTCAAAACTCCAGGCAAAATCTTGCTAACCCAGCTTTTGGTGTACCCATTCTTGCTGCCCTATCCCCTTCATACTCAGAGGTTTTGAAATAATATTTAATTGTATATCTAGGTGTGATGACTAAATTAAATTGTTAACATATTTGAGATTTATATTGTTTTTCTTCTTAACTAAGGACCACTTGATTATATAAAACCAGCCAGCTGCATCCAAATGAAGACACATTTTCATTAATTTGAAGACTTACAGATATTTTAGACTAAGTCCTAAATTCTTTATAAATTGTCTTTGTTTCACAGGAAACCATGCACAGAGTAAAAACTTTTCCCTTCACTTGCCTATCTTACTTGATTACAGTTATCACCTTGGCAAATAAATAATAATACCAGAATAGTGTATTACATGGTTATATTTCCTGGGAAAGGGCTAAGATATTGGGGAGGGTGTGATTTGGACTCTCATATGTCATTTGGTTAAATCGAGGAATATAAAAAGTGATTAAGATTTGCCTTTCTGAGTAGTTATATTCTTATAGATGTCAATGATTGAAACCTTCTTTTATTTTTTAGCAATACTATTTGTAGTTAAGGAAACATCATCATCTACATCATGAAGGCCATGAATAAACTTTCAAAGAACACAGCTCCACCCTGCAATTGTAAAAAGGCCTTTGAACATGTCCACCGCCTTGGTAATGTTCCAGAACGAGCTGGACCAGAGTAGCCCAGTACGCTACAAGATCTGTGAAAACCCGGCTATTGTCTGGAACACAAAAATGTGTGGCCAGTGCTGGTGGACCCAACATTCCGTGGGGGAGCCTTAGGCTGAAACTGTTGATCTAAAAAAAAAATAGATCAAATAAAGTCTCTGAAGTATAAAAACGTTAGCATGATTTTTTTTTAAAATTTTCTCTTTATCTACTTTGAGTCAGAGTTTTTAACAATTACCACACATTCATCTATGTTTGATTGTTAGGAATATTTTAAAAACCAGGACTGAAGATAGTTCCAGTCATCTCTGGTTAGCTCTGTCTTTGCTTCTCTGATGGGGAAAAACAATGGATGTCTCCAAGTTATCTGTGCTGGTAGAACCAAGCCTAGAAAGTATATAGGGAAATATGTAGTAGGAGGCACTTCATTAAACTATCCAGATAGCTAGAGATGCTGCACATTCATTCAGAAAATACTTACTGAGCACCTGCTGTCTGACAGGCACTGCTTTTGGGATGTGACTACAATGATCAACTAAGTCCACACCTTCATTGAGTTAACACTTTGGTATGTCTCACAGGCACTCACATGCAAACTTACATTATCTTCAAATGATGGTGAATACGTAAAGACTGATAAAGCTAGGCAAAGGAATCGAGAACAGAGGTGATGGGAGGGGCGATACTTTTAAAGCAAGAGTTTTTTGAAGAGGGCCATTTGAGCAGACTATAGAATGATGCAGAAGAGTGAGCCACACGAATAGCCAAGAAAGGCCTTTGAGATAGAATAAAAGGCAATCAACAAAGAAAAAGCAAAATTATTTTGGGAAGGAAATGCAATGAAACTGCTTTTAGCATAGCAAGGAGGCAAGTTGTACTGTAGTAGAACGAACTGGTGTGGGAGAAGAAAAATAGATGGTCAGAGAAGTAGACAAAGGTCAGTTGATGTCAGACCTTGTAGACCATGAAAAAACCAAGTTTTATTCTGGTAAGATGGAAAATCATCGTGGGTTTTAAATAAGAGTAGGACATAATTTCATCTATCATAGATCTTCAAGACATTCATGAAAAATGTGTATTATGAACATACTATACCACAGATAATGCTGTGGCAGAGAAAATATTTGCAAACTACACATTTGAATAAGGATTAATATCAAGGACATATAAGGAGTTCAAGAAACTCAACAACAACAAAAGAAACAATCCAGTTAAGAAATGGGCAAAGGACACCAACAGGCATTTTTCAAAGGATGAAATACAAATAGCCAACAAACACATGCAAAAATGCCAGGATCACTAGCCATCAGGGAAATGCAAATAAAAACCATAATATGGTTAAAAGGTAAAAGTGGGGGTCCAGTGTTGTGGCACTGCAGGCTAAGTTGCTGGTTCACAACACCAGTATCCCATATTAGAGTACCGGTAAAGTCCTAGCTGCATTACTTCTGACCCAGCTTCCTGTTAATGCACTTGGGAAAGCAACAGAAGATGGCCCAGGTATTTGGGCCCCTGTCATCCATGTGGGAGACCAGACTGGGTGGAGTTCCTGACTCCTAGCTTCTGTAGGCCCACACCTGGCTGTTATGGCCATCTGGGGAGTGAGCCAGAAGATGGGTCTTACCCCCCACCCCCACTTTTCAAATAAATAAATCTTAAAAAAAAAAAAAGTAAAAGTAGATGAGTTAGACAAATTAGGAATGGGATGGTGTCTTGAATCCAGGTATGATTACAGAATAGGTAGGAATGCTAAGAATATTTTGGGAGTGCCTCTGAAAAGATTTATTAGTGGCTTAGATATCAGGTATAATTAAAAGTAAAAAGAATAATCATGAATGTTATAAAACTTTTTGCCTTGAGCATGCCAGTGAAATATAAAGGATAGTCAAGGCAAATGAGAGAGCAATGTTTTTAAGGGAAATTGGATTGACAATGACACAAATGTGTATAAGAAGTAGACATAAGAATTCTCCAAATATTGGGGCAGGTCTTTGGTATAGTGGGGCAAGTTGCTGCCTGTGATGCTAGTGTCCCATATGGGTGCTGGTTCAAATCCCAACAGTTCCAGTTCTGTTCTAGTTCTCTACTAATGGCTTGGGAAAGGAGCTGGAGATGGCCCAAGTGCTTAGACCCATGCCACCCATGTGGGAGACCTGGAAGAAGCTCCTGGCCCTGGTTTCAGCTTGAACCAGCCCTAGTGGTTGAGGCCATTTGGGAAGTGAACCAGCAGAAAGAAGATATCTCTCTCTTTCTCTCTCTCTGTAACTCTGCTTTTTGAATAAATAAATAAATCCTTTAAAAAAAGAATTATCAAAATATTAGATGCTACAGCATTTGAATTGCATTCTTACATATTATAAGATGAATATTATATACATATTTCTAGAAGGGAGCAGACATAAGCATTGGGAAAAGATGCTGTCATTTTTTGGGAAACATTTCTGTACTTGCTCAAGTCTTTGAAAATCTTGTTTATATAGTATTTTTTAAATGTAATGTGCTATAACAAGGTAATGTGAATTAAATAGTTAAATGAGAGATTATATACAATCAGATAGAATGAAAAGTCAACTGGTTTTACCTGCTTAGAAGGATTTAAAAACTATCCAGCCTCTAACCCCTTTAATGAGCCTCAGAAGCCGACAGGTGCATCTTCAGCTCATTCTAACTTCATATTTGGCAGTACCTTCAGTTTGTTCCTTGGTTTAAAGTTTGCTTTCCTTACCCACTGATGTCTTACACTTCTCCACTTGTAGTATGATACGCCCTGCCGCAGGCTCTAAAATGGTTTATACACATCTATCTCCAAAGTATTTGTCATCTGTTCCTAATCAAGTGACTGCTTATGACCAAAACCAGTTGGCCTCCATTGGCTAAATGAGGCCTGTTTGTTTGCTCTTTGGAGCTAGGTAGCAAATACAAGGGTATTCCAACTTGCCATATTGCCTGATGCCTTCAACATGAAATCAGTTAGCGTACTAGCTGTAATGAAGTCACTCTTTCTGTTTAGATAAGAGTAGCCAAAGCTGTCAGGGACATGTCAACAGATTCCTATAGAGAAGGGATTAGGGTCTCTATTAATATACTCGGTCCCTGAATTCCTGGAACATGGGACAATTCTACTGATCTTTTCCCCTCACAATCTTCCAATGAGAAAAAAAAAAAAAAAGTCTTCCAATGAGTTATCCTTCTTCTGCCCATACTGGGGTCTTATTTCAACAGTGTTACTAACTCATTTATAATGTCAAGTTGCTATTTTAAAAGGTGTGATTGTCAAATCATTACTCCATTTTGATATCAGTGTTATTGAGGGGTGATATTAAGTATACAGTTCAATGTATCTTGACAGATATAAACAGCTGGGTAAGTGCCATCACATAGAAGATACAGAATGAGTCCACCCTCTCAAAAGTTCCAGTTCCTACGTTGTTCTTTCATAGTCACCAGCTTTGGAAACTACTGATCTTTCTGTTGCTAGAGATTTGCCTTTTCTAGGACTTCATACAAAAAGAATCACACAGAGTATAGTGTTTTGTGGATGACTTCTTTATCTTAATGTAATTTTTTTTAACATTTTGTTTATTTATTTGAGAGGCGGAGTTATAGAGAGGGAAAGACAGAAAGAAAGATCCTCCATCTGTTGGTTCACTCCCCCAAATGGCTGCAATGGCTGGAGCTAAGCTGATCGAAAGTCAGGAGACAGGGGCTTTCTCTGGGTCTTCAACATGGGTGCAGGGGCCCAAGCACTTGGGCCATCTTCTGCTGCTTTCCATGGCCATAAGGAGCAGCTGGGACTAGAACCAGCATCCATACGGGATGCTGACGCTGCAGGCAGAGGATTAACCTAGTGCGCCACAGTGCCAACCCTTAACATAATATTTTGAGATTTACCCACACCTTTGCGTGAACAATTGGTTTGTTCCTCCTTATTGCTGTATAGTGTTTCACTGTACAGTTATAACACAATTTGTTCATCTCACACAGGTTGGCAGATATTTGAGTTGTTTATAGATTATATGAATTTGCCTACAAATTTTTGTGTGGACATATTTAATTTCGTTTGAGTAAATACCAAGAAGTAGAATTGCTAGACAGGGTTTAAATCTACCATCTTACTCTGCATTTTCTTTTTGTCTCATTTCTTTCAATGCTCTTTTTTACAAAAAAGAAAAAAATTGGCGCTGTGGTGTAGCAGGTAAAGCTGCCGCCTGCAGTTCCGGCATCCCATATGGGTGCCAGTTCGAGTCCTGGCTGCTCCACTTCCGATGCAACTCTCTGCTATAGCCTGGGAAAGCAGAAGAAGATGACCCAAGTCCTTGGGCCCCTGCACCCATGTGGGAGACCTGGAAGAAGCTCCTGGCTCCTGGCTTCAGATCAGCACAGTTCTGGCCGTTGTGGCCATCTGAGGAGTGAACCAACGAATGGAAGCCCTCTCTATCTGCCTCTCCTTCTTTCTCTGTGTAACTCTGACTTTCAAATAAATAAATAAATAAATCTTTTTTTAAAAATTCCTCTCTCTCTGAATTCTTTTCTAAGTGTATGTATTTATTTTATTTATTTCAAAGGCGAAGTGAGAGCAAGAGAGAGTGACAGAGACAGAGAGAGAGATGGATCCTTTGTTTCATTCATTCTTCAATTGCTTGCAATAGTAGGAAATGGGCCAGCTGAATCCAATAGCCCAGCACTCATTCTGGATCTCCATGTGGATGGCAGGCACCCAAGTACTTAAGCTTTTAGCTGCTGCCTCCCAGGGTATGCATCAGAAAACTGAATTGGAAGCAGAGGTGGGAGTTAATCCCACTCACTCCTTTATGAGATGGAGTTATTCCAAGCAGCAGCTTAACCCATGTTACAATGCCCACCCCTTCCTGCATTCTTTCGGGGTAATTATTTTTAGTATTCCATTTTGTCTCCACTATTTGGGTTATTAGCTTTACATCTTCTGTTATGTTTTTCCATGGTTTCTCTTTTCTTCTTAAACAATCACAATGTTCATTCAAATAGTATACCATGTCACCTGTAATATAAGAAACTGGCAACATTGTTCTTCCATTTGCCCTCTTCCTTTGTGTAGCTCTTTTCTACATATATTATAAACTCTACAAGACATTGCTATGGAGCTGGTGCTGTGGCATAGCAGGTAAACCCGCCGCCTGCAGTGCAGGCATTCCCTATGGGTGCTGGTTCGAGTCTCAGCTGCTCCACTTCAGATCCAACTCCCTGCTAATGGCTGGGAAAGCAGTGGAAGATGACCCAAGTGCTTGGGCCCCTGCACCCACGTGGGGGACCCAGAAGAATCTGCTGGTTCTTGGCTTTGGATGGAGCCCAGCTCTGGTCGTTGCAGCCATTTAGGGAGTGAACCAGTAGATAGAAGAGCTCTCTCCCTCTCTCTCTGCCTCTCTGTAACTCTGTTTTTCAAATAAATCTTTTTATATTTAAAAAAAAAGTATCATTATTACTTTTGCTTTAAACAATCAATGACCTTTTAATGAGATTGAAACTAGGAGATTTATTTTATAATTTCTCATTTTTAAACCGTTACTTAGGGACATTCTTTGTGCGGATCCAAATTTTTTCTGTGTGGTATAGGTCCTCCCCTCCTTTTTTAATTTGAAAGCAGACAAAGAGACAGAGAAACATTCAGAGAGAGAAAGAGAGAGCGAGAGCGATCTTCTCTCTGTTGGTTCAGGATGAACACTAGCAGGAAGCCGGAATTCAATCTGGAACCAGGACTCCAACCCAAGAGCTCTAATATGGAGTGTAGTTATTCCAAGCAGCATCTTTTTTTTTTTTTTTTTTTTTTTTTTTTTTTTTTTTTTGACAGGCAGAGTGGACAGCGAGAGAGAGAGACAGAGAGAAAGGTCTTCCTTTACCGTTGGTTCACCCTCCAATGGCCGCTGCGGTTGGCGCACTGCACTGATCTGAAGGCAGGAACCAGGTGCTTCTCCTTGTCTCCCATGGGGTGCAGGGCCCAAGCACTTGGGCCATCCTCCACTGCACTCCCTGACCACAGCAGAGAGCTGGACTGGAAGAGGGGCAACCGGGACAGAATCTGGCACCCCGACCAGGACTAGAACCCGGGGTGTTGGCACCGCAGGCGGAGGATTAGCCTAGTGAGCCATGGCGTCGGCCCCAAGCAGCATCTTAATCACTATGTCGAACACTCTCCTCTCCTTTCCATCTGATAAACTTCCTTTATCAAATTTTTGTGGAGTTGGCCTGCTGGTGGTGAAGTTTCATGTCTTTTACTTGCCTGAAAATGCCTTTATTTCACCTTCAATTTTGAAAGAGATTTTCACCAAACATCAGTCTTAGATTAGAAGGAGTTTTTAAAATCTTTTTCAGTACTTTAAAGATGTTGTCCCACATCTTTTAACTAGCATAGTTTCTAACAAGCAGTCTTTTAACTTTCTTATAAAGATAAAAAGGGAGACCCCCGGTGCTGTGGCATAGCGGGTAAAGCCACAGTCTGTGGTGCCACCATCCCATATGGGTGTTGGTTTGAGACCCAGCTACTCCACTTCTGATCCAGCTCTTTGCCGTGGCCTGGGAAAGCAGTGGAAGATGGTCCAAGTCCTCGGGCCCCTGCACCCTCGTGGGAGACCCAGAAGAAACTCCTGGTTTCTGGCTTGGAATCAGCACAGCTCCAGCTGTTTGCAGCCAATTGGGGAATGAATTAGTGGATGGAAGACCTCTCTCTCTCTCTGCATCTCCTCTCTCTGTGTAACTCTTTCAAGTCAATAAATAAATCTTTTTTTAAAAAGAAAAGAAGGTATGCTTATGCATTTTTTTCATTCAGGCTGTTTTTATAATTTTTAACAATGAATTTATGATGTACTTTGGAGTGATTTTCTTTGTTTATTATGTTTTGGGGGCTTGTTCTCTGATCCATGAATTTGTTTTCAAAGTTTTAATTAAATTTCAAAAAATTTCAGCCAGTGCATTTATGAGGAGTTTGTCTGCAGTTCTCCTCCCATTCTGGTATTGAACTTAAATGTATTGCAGAGTTCTTGACATTGCCCTTCATATATGTTGCTCTCACTTCATTTTGGATAGTTTCTACTGCTGTGTCTTCAAGTTAGATCATGTTTTCTGCAATGTGTAATCCTATGTTAATCATACCTACTGTATTTTTTTATTTCAAATACCGGATTTCTAATTTCCAAAAGTTTCATTTGCAATGTTATTGTATCTCCCACTTCTCTGTGCATCACATTCATGCTTTCCTTTACCTTCTTGATCATATGGGACATATTTATAATAGTTCTTTTAGAACTCTCGTCTTCCGATTCAGTCACTTCTGTCACTCCCTGGTTCTGTTTCTATGGTTGACTATTCTCTTAGGCAAGGGCCATGTTTTCCTACTTCTTTGCATGCCCAGTAATTTTTGTTTGGTTACTGAATATTGTGAATTTTATATCATTGGGTACTATATTCTGTTGTATTCCTTTAAAGAATACAGGACATGTTTCTGAGACACAGTTAAATTATTTGGAGTTAGCTTTACTCTTTCAAGCTTGCTTTTAGCTTATGTCCAGGACAACCTTAAGTGTAGGTCTAAGTTATTTTTGCTATTAATGTGATATTTTTCTAATATCTGTCAGTGTATTAAAAGGTTTTTTCCACTCTGGCTGGTGGGAACACAAACTGTTGCTAACTCTATGTGAACTCCAGGAATTGTCTGGTCTACTGTTTTCTGACTGCTCCTTCTTTTCAAAGCTACAATCAGCAGTTTCCTCTTACATATGTGCAAACCAGGGCTCAAACAGTTCAGGGGAGCCCTCCATACATCTCTGGAGCACTCCCTCTCTCTCTCTCTCTGTAGAGCTCACTCTTGTTTTACTGACTTAGCCTCTTGAAACTCTATCTCCTCAATGCATTGAAACCTGTGGGCTGTTTGGCTGACACCTCCCTGGGCTGTAGCTTGGAGAATGCCTGCAGAAATTAGGCTGGCAATTTTAGAACTCAGCCCGTTTGTTTTTCTTCTTTCAGGAATAACAGTGCAATGTTGCCTGTCATCCAGTGTCTGAAAAGGCATCATTTCATATATATTGCCCAGTTTTCAGTTCTTTTGGATGGAGGGCAATTTGATCTGTGTTATTCCATCATGGTAATAAGATGTGTCTCATGTATACTTTTATTACTATAAAATGATAACTACAGGGGTCAGCACTGTGACATAGTAGGTTAAGCCTCCGCCTGTGGTGCCAGCAATCCATAAGGACAATCCATAAGGGTGCCCGTTCCTGCCCCGGCTGCTCTTCTTCCAATTTAGCTCTCTGCTGTGGTCTGGGAAAGCAGTAGAAGATGGCCCAAGTGCTTGGGCCACTGAACTCATGTGGGAAAACTGGAGGAAGCTCCTGGCTCCTAGAGTCAGATCATTCCAGCTCTGGCCACTGTGGCCATCAGGGAAGTGAACTAGTGGATGGAAGACCTCTCTGTCTCTGCCTCTCTCTGTAACTCTGCCTCTCAAATAAATAAATAAATAAATATTTAATAATAATGATAATAACTGCATAAACACAATCAACAAGACATGTGGAAAAGAGAAAACTACAATAATCAGTTTTGTTATTTCAAAATAGCCATTTGCAGGTCCCTCTTAGTAACTGAAATTGGAAATGAAACACTGAAAAGAAGAGTAGTCACAAAAATAAATGAAACAGAATTAAAGACAATGGTTGCTTAACTATGCAAATGGTCAACACTCTTTCTCTACCAATCTCAGGCTTATACCTTAATGGCCTTATTTTCTGGAACACCAAACCATAGTACCAAACTTAATCTCTTCATTTTAGCCATGTAGTATCTTAGCTGATTCCCACTGCTATAACAGAATACCTTTTGGTGAGTAATTTATAAATAATACAAGTTTATCTCTCACATTTCCAGAGGTGGTAAGGCCCAGATCAAGTCACGGGTAGGTTCCTTGTCTGGTAAGGGCTTGTACCTTTTTTCCATGCCCTTCCATAATAAGAAACAGCAAAAGGGATTAACAGCTCCTTTGTCTCTTTTATAAGATCACCACTTGCAATCACGAGGGCTGCATCCTAATGCTTACTCACTTCCTAAAGACCCCATGCCTTAGTACTGTCACATGGGCTATTAAATTCCAATGTATGAATGTGGAGGAGTGGTGGCACATTCAGACCCTGGCACATAGCCGGACCATTTCTTAGCCTCTGCTGGAATTAGGTGGAAGGACAGGACTGAATTTTTACCACTGGAAGATGAGCAGAAAAGATAGGTGCCGGGGCCGGCACTGAGGCACAGCGGGTTAAAGCCTTGGCCTGCAGTGCCAGCATCCCATATGGGCGCCAGTTCAAGTCCTGGCTGTTCCACTTCTGATCCAGCTCTCTGCTATGGCCTGGGAAAGCAGTGGAGGATGGCCCAAGTCCTTGGGCCCTTGCACCCAAGTGGGAGACCTGGAAGAAGCTCCTGGCTCCTGCCTGGCTTCCGATTAGCTCAGCTCTGGCCGTTGGGGCCATCTGGGGAGTGAACCAGCAGATGGAAGACTTCTCTCCCTGGCTTTACCTCTCTTTGTAACTCTGTCTTTCAAATAAAAATAAAAACAAAAGCAAAAACAAAAACAAAAGATAGGTGCCACTATCTTCAGACCTGCCCATAAAAATCACCAGCTCACAATCTGTTCTATTTTTCTGCCTGTTTTGACATCCTTGAAAAACACATATTGAAGACAGCAAAGCTACAAGAAGGAAGAACTGAATTACTACCTGTACCACAGCTGCCCACTTATTAGGAATCCTTGTTTTGAATGTTAGCAAGAATATTAAACAAACAAACAAAAACTTGGGACTGGCGCCGTGGCGCACTAGGTTAATCCTCCACCTGTGGCAATGGCATCCCATATGGGTGCCGGGTTCTAGTCCCAGTTGCTCCTCTTCCAGTCCAGCTCTCTGCTGTGGCCCAGGAAAGCAGTGGAGGATGGCCCAAGTGCTTGGGCTCCTGCACCCGCATGGGAGACCAGGAGGAAGCACCTGGCTCCTGGCTTTGGATCAGTGTAGCGCCAGCTGTAGTGGCCATTTGGGGAGTGAACCAACGGAAGGAAGACCTTCCTCTCTGTCTTTCTCTCACTGTCTGTAACACTGTCAATAAATAAAAATAAAAAATCTTAAAAAAAAAAAAAGTTGTGTTAAAACCACTGATAGCAGTTTTTGCCTGGTACTTGAGCCAACACTACCTCAATACACTGCGCTCCTATTCCTAGTTCTTTCTCTTCCCCTCACACAAGTATTTCAAAAGCAAAAATTCATTTCCTTTCTGTTATTTAAATTTCTTTTTGAGGGGCCAGTGTTGCAGCACAGTGAGCTGAGCTGCTACCTGCAATATTGGCAGCCCATACTGGAACTCTGGTTTGCATCCCAACTGCTCTGCTTCTAATCCAGCTTCTTCCTAATGCACCTGGGAAAGCAGCAGAAGATGACCCAAGTATCTGGGTCCCTGCCACCCACGTAGGACACCCAGATGGAGTTTTGGACTACTGCCTTTGACCTGGCTCAGCAACTGTGGCCATTTGGGGAGTGAACCAGCAGATGGAAGATCTCTCTCTCTCTCTTTATATGTCTTTCTCTATCATTCTACCTTTCAAATAAATCTTTTTTTTTTTTTTTTTAATTTTTTTGACAGACAGAGTGGACAGTGAGAGAGAGAGACAGAGAGAAAGGTCTTCCTTTGCCGTTGGTTCACCCTCGAATGGCCGCCCCGGCCGGCGCGCTGCGGCCTGCGCACCACGCTGATCCGATGGCAGGAGCCAGGTGCTTCTCCTGGTCTCCCATGGGGTTCAGGGCCCAAGCACTTGGGCCATCCTCCACTGCACTCCCTGGCCACAGCAGAGAGCTGGCCTGGAAGAGGGGCAACCGGGACAGAATCCGGCGCCCTGACCGGGACTAGAACCCAGTGTGCCGGCACTGCAAGGCGGAGGATTAGCCTAGTGAGCCGCGGCACCGGCCTCAAATAAATCTTTAAAAAAATAAATTTCTTTATGAGACTTATGTTGAGAATATTTAATGTGATAAGTCATTACAGATATGGCCTTGAGAGTCAACCTTGAGTCCCCGATGAGCCATGTACTAAATGTATGACCAAGAAACAGTTTTCTCATGGGTACAGACTACTAATTCTTACCATAAATGTTATAAAAAAAATCACAGAATGCTGTGTTCAGTGCTTGACATGGGGAAAATAAATACTAGCAAGTACCATGAAAAGTTCTTCAAACAGTTAGTGGAAATGTATATTATGGAAAAGCTATGCATGAATTTCAAAAATTTTTGCACAAAAATAAGTCTTTTAACTCCATTTTCCATGAACTCTTTGAAATACCCTTGGATTTTTCCACCCCCTAAATATTGTGGATGTAATCTATTTAATAGTCTAAAACTGTTTTATTATACCCCAGATTCACTTTAACTGGATCATAATTATTGTTTAAAATTCTTGTTTTAATCATTTCTTCCTGAAGCTATACTAGAGTATTTTCTGCACAGACTACAGTGTTTAATTTCAGATGAATCATTAACAAAGAACTAGAGGGCAGATATTTGGTGCAGCAGTTAAGACTCTGCCTGGAATAGCCACGTCCCATGTAAGTGTGTCTAGAAAAGAAATTAGCAGATGAAAAAGTGATCTGTACCCCCATGTTCATTGCAGCACAATTCACCATAGCTAAGATGTGAAGTCAATCCAGGTGTCCATCAACTGTTGACTGGGTAAAGAAATTTTGGTATATATAGACTATGGAGTACCACTTAGCTGTAAAAAAAAAAAATAAATAAATGAAATCTTGTCTTTTGCAACAAGATGGATGCAACTGGAAACCATTATACTTAGTGAATAATCCAGTCCCAAAAAGATAGTTATCATATGTTTCCCTGATCTGAAGTAACTAATAGAGTACCTAAAATTTATTGTATTGGAGTGAAATAGACATTTTGAGATTCTGTAATTGTTGATAGCCCTTTTCTGTTGAGAAACAGTATTTTTTTTCCTTTTGCTTTTCAAAATAGTTATTGAACTCTTTTACTTAGAGTAGGATTAACTATATGATTATTAAGTATACTGAAAATAGATCTTTGTAAAAATTAAGAGTAAGAATGTAGGGATGAGTAGAAGGGTTGGAGCATGGGCAGGAAGGAGGATGGGAGGGCAAGTATCACTATGTTCCTAAATCAGTATATATTAAATATATTAAACTTGTATAACTTAGATAAAATGAAGAGCCTAGGATCAAGTGTTGGCTCCATTTCTGAGCCTAGCTTCTTGGTAATGTATACTCCGGGAGGCAGGATGCGATGGCTCAAACACCTGTGTCCCTGCCACCCACGTGGGAGATCTGGATGGAGTTTCAGGTTCTGGGTCCAGCCCGGCCCAGGCCTGGCTGTTGTGGATATTTGGCAAGTGAACCAGCTGATGAAAGATCTCTCTCTCTCTCTCTCTCTGTCTCTCTGCCTTTCAAACAAAATTTTAAAATAAAAAGTAGGATTTTTTTCCATACAAATTCCTAGATATTATTAATTTGAAAGTAAAAAAGGAAAGTTCAAATATATTCACAGGGCTGTGGTTTGCAATCCGAGCATGGGAACACGGAGGTCCTCAGTGACCCCTGGAACCTCGTCAGAGAGCAGATAACCAGAGTGAGGAAATGCGTTCTGTGCCTTCACCTTTAAACTTACTGCTGCAGATGGCTCTTATCTTACAAACTATCTGCCAATGTGCCTGGTTTTTAAGGTTAAAGTCCTTCAGAAAACTTGGATTCTCCTCATTACGGTCAGATTATGTTCATTTTTCCTGTTTGTCCAGTGGAGTTCTGTGTGACTGAGTCTGGGACTCTATTTTGACATTTAAAGAAATAGTTGTAGGGCCAGCGCTGTGGCGCAGTAGGTTAATCCTCCTCCTGTGGCGCCGGATCCCATGTGGGCACTGGTTCAAGTCCTGGCTGCTTCTCTTCCTATCCAGCTCTCTGCTATGGCCTGGGAAAGCAGCAGAAGATGGCCCAAGTCCTTGTGCCCCTGCAACAAACATGGGAGACCCGGAAGAAGCTCCTGGTTCCTGGCTTTGGGTCAGCGCAGCTCTGGCCGTTGGGGCCATCTGGGGAGTGAACTAGTGGATGGAAGACCTTTCTCTCTGTCTCTACCTCTCTCCATAACTCCGTCTTTCAAATAAGTAAAATAAATCTTAAAAAGATAGTTATAAAATTCTCATACTAAAACAATTTTTTAAATAGTCAAGCATACTGTTCTGCTCCTACAAAATAAAATATTAGTTTTATTTCCTATACCAGATCCATTTCTCTGTGACTTGAAGATGAATCCAATTCTAGGTTAATGAAATAGGGTGATTATTTAAACCACTTCTCTGTTTGGTTTGAACAACATGCAAAACAACTTTAGAGAAAATTACAGGCCGGCGCCATGGCTCACTAGGCTAATCCTCTCCCTTGCGGCGCTGGCACACCGGGTTCTAGTCCCAGTCGGGGCGCCGGATTCTGTCCTGGTTGCCCCTCTTCCAGGCCAGCTCTCTGCTGTGGCCCGGGAGTGCAGTGGAGGATGGCCCAAGTGCTTGGGCCCTGCACCCCATGGGAGACCAGGAAAAGCACCTGGCTCCTGCCATCGGATCAGCGAGGTGCGCCGGCCACAGCTCACCGGCCACGGCAGCCCTCTCACTGTCCACTCTGCCTGTCAAAAAATAAAAAAAAGAAAAAAAAAAAAAGAAAATTACAGCTATACCCTTAGCAACACATGCAGGAACATACATGTTTTTAAATGTTGCTCTGAAATTTTTATGTAGCCATTTGCAAATGGGAAACTAGTTACTTACACAAGTTATAGTGTAAACAAAGTGTGCCAAAATGAAAATGCTGATTTGGGAAAGCTGTACTCTGAAGAGAAGGGTAAGTTTAGGATGTAGTTTTTCGGGGTTGGGGAAGATTGGGGGTAAGAGGAGAAGAAATAGAAGAATATGAGTGGATTATAAAGGAATCACAACTTGAAAATGTGTGGCAAAGAAAAAAAGCACATTTTAGCTTGTATCCTTGATGTTAAACACAAATTTCCTACAACTCTCATGGGGAGAGATTGAAATGCTTGAGTAATTACCACGTGACAATAGAAAATTATGTCAGTTGGAATCCTTTATAGGACATAATAATTAGCAAAACTAAATAAGAGTCTCCTCTAACTTATTTAGATATCCCTGCCCAAAATAATTTGGGAGGATCCCTCAAATAAATCAACAGTCAAATAGAAAACTTTTACATTTTAATAGTCATACTTATTTTTAGTATGACTTTATTCAACTCTCAATAAGTTATACATGTCAATAATTTTATAGGGAAGTTCAGATAAGTGAGTATAGTATGAAAAAGACTGACAAATCCATGGTAGGGCTAACCAATTGTCTAGAATGTTGCTATTCGTGACTGGGAAACAAGATGTTTTGCCTTTTCAGACATTGTGATGATTAAAACAATGCTAGTGACTGACTTCAGTTGTTTTAACCTCAACCTCAGAACGTCACATGAGGTTTTGGCTTTGAATTCCTTCTGCGACCGAGAGGAGGACATCTGAAATGTTTCAAAATCTAAGAAAAGTCTTTAATTTTATTTGAGCTTTAAAAAGACACAGATGAGAGCAAACAGAGCTAATGAAATCCTTGTTTATAAATAGTATTATATTAGAAGAGTAATAAATTTGGAAACCAAACACATATTAGTTTATATACCCAAGAAATTCTATTTTTAATTTTTTATTGAGATTTATCTAGACTTTGTGTTCCAAATAGCAATTTTAAGAGGCCGTAAAGTTAAGGAAATAACTTATCTTTTGTCCAATTGAGACTTCAGGATGTAAACCATGAGAGAACAAGTTCAATGTCATAACTTGCTTATCAATAGGAGGACCCAAGTATCCTGAAATAACTCACTAGGGAACAAAATCACAGGTTGTTGAAATTGGAGACACTCTTTCAACATGAGATTATGTACTTAATCAATTAAGTACATGAACCTGCACCACCCAAGTGTAAGACTTCTAATTTGAAAACCAACCCCAAAGCTCCTGTGGCAATGAAACCTACAAATAAAAAACTGCAAAGTATGTGGGAACAGTTGAGACTTGCTGAAGAAGAAAAAGCTTGAGTTCAGTATTTCCATTTGCAACTGAGGGTAAAGTCCAAGTACAGATAGATCAGTGCAGAGGAAGAGTATAGTGAACAGTGAAGGAAAGAACTTTCTCCCTGAACATAGCCAACTACTTATTTATTGACAACTACAAAAACCCTAAACTGGGGTGGATGTTTGGCCTAAAGATTAAGGCACTGGTTGAGATACCCACATCGTCTATTGAAATGCCTGGGTTCAATTCCCGGCCCTGGGTTCCTGGGAGACAGCAGGCTATGACTCAAGTAGTCGGGTCCCCGCCACCCATGCACAAGACCTGGATTGAGTTACCTGCTCCAGGCTTCTATCTGGCCTAACCTGGATGCTGCAGGCATTTGAGGAAATGAACTAGCAGATGAGGGCCATTCTCTCTGTCTCTCCCTTTGTCTTTCAAACAAAAAACCAATAAGTGCAAAATCATTTTTCATGTGAACATCTAAGAATTAACTCAGAATAGTAAGTTATAACATAAAGATAATGCAAATAATGTCTTTACATTTTAAAATACCCTCTTTTTTCTCATGAGAAAAATCCAGAGATCTCAAAAAAAAAAAAAAAAAAAAAAAAAAAAAACAAACCTGTGTTCATTATTCACAACATACATCAAATATTGAAATAGTTAGAGTTCTCCAGAGAGACAGAACCAACAGGATGTGACTGTGTACACACAGGAAGAAAGATCCTTATAAGGGATTGACTCGCAAAATTGTGGAGACCAGAAAGTCTTAAAATGTAACTGATGAGAGCTAGAGCCAGGCAAGCTGATGGTGTGGTTCCAGTTTGAATCTGAAGGCCCGAGGACCTGGGGAGCTGATGTTTCAGCGTGAAGACCCTCAGGCAGAAGAAGGCAGGGGCAGGGGGGGCAGCTTTTTGTTTCTTTCAGGCCGTCAGCTGATTGGGAGCAGCCCACCCCCATTAAAGAGGACAGATCTGCTGTTCTCTGTCTACATATTTAAATCATTTGCTCATCCAAGAGCACCCTCCTAGAAACATGCACACTAAATCTGCCTAAATACCTGGGCACCCCGTGGCCCAGTCTAATTGTCACGTAAACCTTACAAGGATGCCTAGGGCCACTGGGCACTCAGGATCTTCCCACGGAAGCAGGAGTACAGCAGGGGGAAGTTACAACACAGATTAGAGTCAAACTGCCTGTCTGAATCCTGTCTCCACGACTTACTCCCTGGGTGACTCTGGGCTAGTTACTGCTACGTGCCTCTGATTCTTGGTTAGTAAATTATGGATGGTAATAGTTCCAATTGTACACTGTTACTAATTATGTGAAGAATAAATGAGAAATTACATGTAAAGCACCCAGAAGAATAACTACTATATAATACAGATTCCCCAATAATGCACTATATTACATGGAAGTCATTGAATTAAAATTATTGGGGCTGGTGCTATGGTGCAGTGGGTTAAAGCCCTGGCCTGAAGTGCCGACATCCCATATGGGCACCAGTTCTAGTCCCGGCTGCTCCTCTTCTGATTCAGCTCTCTGCTGTGGCTTGGGATAGCAGTGGAAGATGGCCCAAGTCCTTGGGCCCCTGTAGTCGTGTGGGAGACCTGGGGGAAGCTCCTGATTCCTGGCTTTGGATCAGCATAGCTCCGGCTATTGCGGCCATCTAGGGAGTGAACCATCAGATGGAAGACTTCTCTCTGTCTCTACATCCCTCTGTAACTCTGTCTTTCAAATAAATAAATATGAATCTTAAAAAAAGAAAAAGAAATAAAATTCTTAACAATAATGATTTCATGTATTTGCCTTTTACAATTGACTTAAAAAAAGATTTATTTACTTGAAAGGCAAAGTGAGAGGGAGAGAGAGAGAGAGAGAATCTTCCATCTGCTGGTTCACTCCCCAAATGTCTGCAACAGCTGGAGCTGGGCTGATCAGAAGCCAGGAGCCAGAAGCTTCCTCTGGGTCTCCCATGTGGGTGCAGGGGCCCAAGCACTTGGGCCATCTTCTACTGCTTCCCCAGGCCATAGCAGAGAGATAAATTGGAAGAAGAGCAGCTGAGACTCGAACTAGCACCCATATGGGATGCTGGCGCTTCAGGGCAGGGCTTTAACCCGCTGTGCCACAGTGCCGGCCCCTCCAATTGACTTTTAAAGTTTCATAGATTAACTCATTATTTTCCCTTTCCCTAACAGTTTTTTCTGCTAAGTGTTCAGTAGCACATACAATGGAACTCTTCTAAAATATTTTGACATGTTGATAACATAAATATGTGTCCATTGGTCCACGAGCATTTTTGAGAGTCTTTTATGTCTACTGCCAAGGGAATACAAAGAAAATAAGAGGGTAAGACATTCCTTTTTCTGAAAGAATGTTCAGGCTAATCAAGGACATAAACTAATACATGCAGCTTGAAAAAGAAAACATTTCACAACATTGATATAGTCCCAAGCGGACAGGGATCCCCAGATGCTATGTGGAAACAACTAGTCCTAGCCTCTCCTCCTCTCTAAGAAGAGCTATATACCAGGTACCTTGAAAAAAACCTTCCCAGAGAGGGTTGGTGTTATGGAGCAGTGGGTTAAGCCGCTTCTAATGATGCCCACATCCCAGACAGGAGTGGAGGTTTGCTCTGCTGCTCTGCTTCCAATCCAGCTTCCTGCTAATGTGTCTGTGAAGGCAGCAGAGGAAGGCCCAAGTACTTGGGGCCTCTGTCACCCACATAAGAGACCAGTCTGCAGAACCTGGCTCCTGGCTCCAGCCTGGCCCAGCTCTGGCTGCTGTGGCCATCTGGGGAGTGAGCCAGGGATGGAAGCTCGCTCTTTCTCTCTCTTTCTCTGTTTCTCCCTCTCTCTGTCATTGTGCCTTTCAAATAAATAAAATAAATACATCTTTAAAACAAAAGCTTCATAGAAAATGAAATCAAAAAGGAAGTTGGTCCTACTGCAAAAAAAATGTTAAAGTCCACGCACAGCTTTTCATTATGTACATTTCCACAAACATTTTGAAGACTCCTTGTAATTACAAAACTGGATTTGGGGGTTTTGCTTATGTAGAGCCAGAAGAGTGGGTGAAGCAAACAGAAAGCTAAAGGAGAATGAAAGAAACAGACCAGAGAAACTGATAGATGAACTTAGTAAAGAGGAAGGGGAGGGAGGAATAAAGGAAGTGAAAGCAGAGAGAATTCTTTGAGCTGAGTGTTCAGGTGAGCAGGTGTCCATGGCACCACGGTCGAGGAGCTGCAGAGTATAGGATGTCACGTGGGTCAGCTAGCCCACTGTGCCTTTGGCGCCGCACAACCTTTGCACCTGCTCTCTGGATCACCTCCTGCTTTATCCCAATGTCTCTGCTTTTCCTGACACTGGGGCAGACTTCACTGCGTTCTCTCTTTCTCCGCATTTGTTCCCTTGTTTCTTTGAGCAGACGTCTGGCTGGACTCCTCCAAGTTCAGCATAGTCACTGATCTGTGTCAGGGAGCGAACCATCGCTGGCATGACCCTCACGCCCTGCACCCCGAGGTGAACCTCCTCATGTGTCCCCCTCCTCCACGGCCAGCAGCCTGGGTTGGGAGCTGTCCAGGCCTGGGTGTGTTGAGTGTCAGAGAGCAAGAACAAAGCTTAACAAATGTTAATTACTTAGTAAAATTGTAAAATGATGATACCTTCCATTTAGTGTTAACAGCTAGGATTCTTTTCTTGTATGTCACTGTTCGACAAATAGCATTTGGGATAATTAAAAGGGAGAGAGGCTGAAGGGCAAAGGATTATAGTAGTCTGGTGGTGAATCACAAAGGCTTGTAACAGCAACTGCTCTGAATGGCAGCGGATGAATGTCGCCAAGGGACCAGCAAGCTCTAGTGACTGCCAAGGTAAGGAAGGCAAAAAGTGACCAGGGGCAGGCAACAGGCAACCAGCCTTGGGGAGGACAGCGGCATAACTGTTGAATGGGATAGTAAACAGAGCGGTAGATTTGGAAGGGACCAAAATCACTACAACACATTTTGTGCTTGCATGGTCAGCCTGACTCGATGATGGCGACCTCTTGCAGAATTGGGGTGTGCGGAAAATGAAGCCACGCTGATCATTTGGATAGATCTCCAAACACCCCCTGAAACCACAGGGTGGGAAGTGCTCCCTCACTGGAGGGAGAGTGAAGACAATACAGTTGCTTCAATTCAATGCATCTGGAGAGACAAGCAAGCAATTCCTGATTTATGGAGAGCTATGTGGAGACTTTCTGAAAAAGCTGTGATAGTTTCTAAATTTCCCACACTTGAGCACAAGTACAAGAAACACTACCTCCGTGACCTTTTGCAGGCTCTGTCAGTCACAGATGTTTCTGGACTTCTTAGTTGAGGGCAGTTTGTTTATATAAGGGAAGTCACCATGGAGCATCACCTACCGTATGAGTGAATGTTTATTTTTTTGGTCCAGATTTCAGAAATAAACCTTTTCTCATGCTTAATAAGGTCTTTTAGAAAGCTCAATACTCTAAATCAGGAGGTTGATCAATTTCACAAGCTAAGAAAAGTGCAAGGTTCTTTCTAGTCTTCTAAAGCTTTGAAATTCGTGCTGTGGATTAGAGAACTGAGTAACCTATGTGTTAAATGAGTAACCTATGTGAATCTTGTACACAGGCTCCAGCACTGTCTGATGGCAACACATTTACAATGGAGAGTCAAGTCTTGGAGTTAGCCTTGGGTTCTTTCTTTTGATGATTTGTGCAATTCATAAAAGGATATATATTTTAAGAGTTTTCAGGGGTAAGCATTTGGTGCATCCCTTAGAGTTGTCTCTTTGGATACCTGCACCCTATGTTGGAGCGCCAAGTTTGAGTCCTGGCTATTCCACTTTTGATCCAGCTTCCTGCGAATGCTCACCCTGGGAGGCAGCAGGTGATGGCCCAAGTACTTGGTTCCCTGCCAACCATGTGGAAAACCTGGATGGAGTTCTAGGCTTCTGGCTTCAACTTGCCTCAACCCTTTAACCTGGCTGTTGAGGACATTTTCAGTGAACCAGCAGATGGAAGATTCTCTGTATGTGCGTGTCTCTCTCCCTCGCTTTCTCTCTCCCTGCTTTTCAAACAAAATTCAAAAAATTTAAGGCTGTTTTTTTAAAAACTGTATTTTCAAAATGACATTTATTACATGTCCCTGTGTACAAGGCTCTATGTTTGGTGCTTTCGCTAGGGGTTAAAGGTTTGAAAAATACCATTCTTTTGCAGTGTAAACAGGAAGGATTTGAGTGGCTGGATTAGTCAGAGGGCAGCACAGGGGAAAGCGTTTGGGGATGGAGACTTATTATGGAAGTATGAAGGAGAGAAATGACATTTCCTGGCTCTGTTCCCAGTATTGTTTGCGTGTGAAATGTGCAGCCCACACACCGGACAGTCCCATTGTCTAAGCAACTGATAGTGCATTTCACAGAACGTGTGACAATGTTTTGGAAAAGAAAATTCCAAAGGGTTTCATTAACCTTTGATATACGTGCTGAAAGCAAGTGCAAAGAACATCAGCTGCAGCGAAAGAGCCTCAAGGTTTGCCCTCTGTCTTCCATAGAAGATGAATGTGTTTTGCCAAAACAAAGCAGCAATTTTCCTGATTCTGTTTTCTTTTAAGTTAGAAAAAAAATTACTCAGGAGTTATAGAAACAAAGAGCGAGAGAGAGATAATGACAGATAGAAAGACAGAATTTTCATCCGTTGGTTCACTCCCCCAATGCCCACAACAGCTGGAGCTGGGTCTGGGCTTGGCTAGACCAATCCTGGAAACCCCGGGAACTCAATGCAGGTCTTCCATGTGCTTGGTGGGAGGAGTCTAAATACTTGAACCATTGCTTGCTGACTTCTGGAGTGGGTATTAGCAGGAAGATGAGGTCGGGAGTTGGAGCCAGGCCTTGAGTCCAGGGACTCCATGAAAGATACATCATCTCAATGGATGTGTTAACTGCTAGGTCAAATGCCTACACTACCCCTCTTACTCTGATTGGCTGAATAGGGTAGCTCACTCTAAGTTACCAAGTGTATCCCAAAAGAATTGTCACTGAGTTGTGAGATGTGCTTCTGAAGCTGAGTGATGTCACTCATTCACCATTTCCAAATCGTAAGGCTAATTTTTTAAGACCCCAAATCTCAATCTTACTAAGGTAAGCTATAGAAGAAATGGGAAAACCAGAATAAATCCATGTGTGGGTTTATTCTATGCACCTGTAAATAGCCCTAGACATATATATGAAGCTCAGAGGTCACATGGGACTTGGTTTGAAAATCATTGCTGGGGCCGGCGCTGTGGCATAGTGGGTAAAGCCTCCACCTACAGTGCTGGCATCCCATATGGATGCTGGTTCGTCTCCCAGTTGCTCTACTTCCAACCTAGCTCTCTGCAATGGCCTGGGAAAGCAGTAGAAGATGGCCCAAGTTCTTGGGCCCCTGCACCCACATGGGAGACCCAGAAGAAGCTCCTGGCTCCTGGCTTCAGATCGGTGCATCTCCGGTTGGTGCAGCCAGTTGAGGAATGAACCAGCAGATAGGACCTCTCTCTCTCTCTCTCTCTGCCTCTTCCTTCTCCCTCTGTGTAACTCTGACTTTCAATCATTGCCAACTCTTGTTTGCCCTGAAATTCTTAGTGAGAAATTGGAAGTGCAGTAACTGAGGAAAACAGGAAAAGGCAGCTTCTGTTGACACTTAATCTCCTGTGTAGATTTGAGTGGCAGAGTATCAGAAGAAATGATGCCTATCATTTGTTGGAAGGATTTTAAGAAGAGTATTTACACATTCAAATTTAATGTATTCTCAAATTTAATGTATGGTCTAGTGGTTAAGCCATAGGGTAGGATGCCTCTGTCCCGTATCAGAGTGCCTGGTTTTTTGAGACTTGGCTCTACTCTCAAGTTCAGCTTCCTGCTAATGAAGACTCTGGGAGGTAGCAAGGGATTTCTCAAGTAGTTGGGTCCCTGCCATCCATACAGGAAACATGGATTGAGTTCCTAGCTCCTGGCTTTAGCCCAGTCCAGTTGTGGCCTTTGTGGGCATTTCAGAATGAACCAACAGAAGGGAGCCCTCTCTTCTCTCAAAATCATGAACAAAAAATGTAATGTATTCTTTAAAATGGCAAACTAAGATTACCTCCACTATAGTAAGCAGTAAAGAACTGTGAGAGTAGAGGCATAAAGAAAAGTGGAATATAATGGCAGGCACTGTGGCTCACTAGGCTAATCCTCCGCCTGCAGCGCCAGTACCCCCAGGGTTCTAGTCCCAGTAGGGGTGCTGGTTCTGTCCCAGTTCCTCCTCTAACAGTCCAGCTTTCTGCTGTGGGCCAGGACTGCAGTGGAGGATGGCCCAGGTGCTTGGGCCCTGTACCTGTGTGGGAGACCAGGAGGAAGCACCTGGCTCCTGGCTTCAGAACAGTGCAGTGCCAGCCATGGCAGCAATTTGAGGGGTGAACCAACAGAAGGAAGACCTTTCTCTCTCTCTCTCTCTTTCTCTCGGTCTAACTCTGCCTGTCAAAAAAAAAAAAAAAAAAGAAGAAGAAGAAGAAGAAGAAAAGTAGAATATAAAATAACTTACAAGTTTAGTATATGAAAAATTATATTAGGGAAAACAAGAACATATACTTCAAGGCAAAGGATAATGTTGTTCATATCTAAAGAAAACACAAATAAGACAACTTCCCAAATTAAAAAAAGAACTAGAAGGATGACTCAAGCTAAGCCCTGATCCCCCACTGTTCTGTCCTACTCCTCTTTCTGTTTCCTTCTCTGTTCTTTTACTCAGAGTGACACTCCCAAGGTCACCGGGGAAGGAACTTGAAACACATCAGACTTTCATATAAGAAGTTTTTCAATTTTTAAATTCATAATCAGTTGATAATCCAATTAATTGGCTTCCCAAGTAAATGCATTTCTTCCTTAATAAGTTACACGTCACTATCAATCAGGTCATCATTCTGAAACGCTGCTGAGCCCATCTGAGTGTTTTCTCAGCTCTCTCCTTTTGCGGGTAGAGACTTATTTTGGAAGTCTGAAGGAGAGAGATGATGTTTCTTGGCTCTGTCCCCACTATTGTTTGCTGAACACGCTGTGCGTGACAAAGCCATCGGAGAGAGGCTGTGAAGGCTGGTCCTCACTGTCACAGTCACGGGGCAATCCCGAAGAGCAGGGCAAGGCTGAGGACCATATTCCTCTCGTGCCTCGGGGAGGGTGATTTCAAAGGTTTGTGCGTGGTGGTACTGTGCCAGCTCAGCACTGGCTGATCTCAAGGGAAAACGTTGTGAAACTTCATAAACCTGAGTTGGGCTGGTGACCACGGCAGCCAAGTCATAGTTGGTAGGTGACTGCTGACAGTTAACCCCCGAAGAAGCTGATAACAGCATGAAGGATATCGTACTGATACCGATAAGAATTCCCAATGTCAAAAAGGTGATGTTTTCCTCTCAATCCCTCACACCCATTAACATTTTTTTCCTTAAAAAGAAACTGACTATTACAGTGGAATGGTTTGAAATTCAGAAGGGAAAGCTTTTGGGATAAGGAAATATGCAGGATCAAAAAAGCTATAAAACATTTAAAATCATGATAAATAAAAATACAATTTGGGATGAAGAAAACTATAGGGTTTGAAAGTGGAGAAAACCACTAGAAAAACAGAGAATATAGCAAACATACAATAATTCTGCAAGCTGAAATGTTGAGGTTTTTTCCATTTCTTCTTATTTTTTGCCTTTTTAAGTATTAACTAAATTTGAACTATTTCTAATGCTGGTCAATTTACTATTTTTACTGGCAACTGAAGTTCTTGGCTAAACTTCCTAGGGCTATTTATGGACATTTTCCCCTCGCCTGCCTATAAAAATACATCACTGGAATATTTTTAACAGCAAAGTCTGCATGAGACACTCTACTTTCCTGACCTCTCAGATACTTGTGGCTGCTTCTAAGTAGCCTTATTTGTAAACCCTTATGAATTTTTTTCCCAACTGGCATCATTTTTATTAAAAAAAATAGAGTGGTCTATTCATTAAGAATATACTGCAAATGGCTAAAACTCCGGTTTTCAAAATTTCACATGACTTTAAGTACTGTTGTTACTTACAGAAATGATTTAGATCTCAGTGATCCTGATGGAAGCATCCGCTGTCTCTTTGATAAAAACCAAAGCTCCCAACATGTTCTGTTTTTCCAGCTTCAATAAGGTCTATAAGTAAAAAAGCAGAGAACGAAAATGCATTACCCTTTCTTTAAAATGATATACAAAGGAATATTTTGAGAGGTTATAAAATATCATTCTTCACCTGCAAATAGGAATATATTCACATCACACAAATCAGAAATTGCAAGGAGCAAGGGTCCGTTGTAGCAGTGAACTTGCCCCCTTGGAACACATGCCACAATGAAGTGCCTGGTTCCACTTCCAATTTCCTGCTAATGTGCACCCGGGGAGGCAACAGGTGGTGGTTCAAGTATTTAGGTCTGTGCTTCCCATGGGAGATCCAGATTGAGTTCCTGGTTCCTGACTTTGGCCTGGTCCAACTCTGGCTGTTGGGGAAATTTGGAGAATGAGCCAGTGGATGGAAAATCTCTCTTTCTCTGCCTTTCAAACAAAATGATGTTTTATACAATGATGCTTTTTAATGGCAAGTCAATTTCCTTACATGTAGTGATTGAGTCTCATTGATCAATTGTTAGTTGCTGCCTGAGGAATCAGACGGAGAAGGATTTGGAGGTTTAGCTCAGGTTCAGTGAGAAGGAATGTTGTGATTTCAAATTTTGAAAGAATTTTTAAACATTAGTGGATTCGGAGAAGTTACAGCTATTCTTCACAGGAAGAAATATTCTAGTATGTTAAGTAGAGCAGTGATGCATATCTCAAAGAAGTACTCTTTTGGATAAAAAAAAATCATTTTAAAAATTAAAGGCTCCTGGGGCCAATGCTGTGGCTTAGTGGGTAAAGCCATCGCCTGCAGTGCTGGCATCCCATATGGGTGCCAGTTCGAGTCCTGGCTGCTCCACTTCCAATCCATCTCTCTGCTGTGGCCTGGGAAAGCAGTAGAGGATGGCCCAGGTCCTTGGGCCCCTGCACCCTCGTGGGAGTGTGGGAGACCCCATGGAACCTCCTGGCTCCTCGCTTCGGATCAGCCTAGCTCTGGCCATTGCGGCCATCTGGGGAGTAAACCAGTGTATGGAAGACCCCCCACCCCCGTGTCTCTGCCTCTCCTTCTCTCTGTATAACTGACTTTCAAATAAATAAATAAATTTTAAAAAAATTAAAGGCCTCTCAGCTATTTCGAAGAATGTTTTGTTGTTGTTGTTGTTGTTGTTTGTTTTTGCAAAAATCACTCATAGTGTTGTGGTAAATAATTAAGTAATCTAACTCCTAGGTGAGGTCAGTTGAGCTATGGGAATGAAATGGAACCTGATTTGGGAAGAAGATAAGAAATAGCAAACTGTGGACAGGAGGCACAGAAGGCTTCCTAACAGATACAATTCCATTTATTTACTTCATTTATTTGAGAGACGGACAACTCCCCATCCTCTGATTACTTCCTCAAATGCCCCCAATGCTGGGGCTGGGCTGGGCCAAAGCCAGGAGCCAGAAACTCAATCCAGATCTCGCATATGAGTGGCAAGAACCTAATTACTGGACCCATGATTGGTGCCTCCCTGAGTCTGCATTAGCATGAGTCAGGAGCTGGAGCCAGGAATCAGGCACAGGTACTCCACTGTGCGATGTGGGGGCTGAGTGCCTGCCCTTACAATTCTTGGAAGAGATTTTGGCCCTCCGGGTTGCCAATGTCTTATCTAGGTCACAGATGAAAACATCAGACAGAACCAGGCCTTGGTTTGACACCTGCTAAACATTATTTATGTCTTAAGACTGACATCAAACCATTGGTAGCTATTCTATTTATAAGTTTCCTGAGCAGTCTTTGGAGTTTTCAGGTATGAAGTATAGTAGTGCTCTCAGCTCCTAGCTGATACATTTCCTGAAAATACAATTCTCTGAATTAGTGGAGGAATCTTTCAAAGGCTCTGAAGACTCTCACCTATACTTGTGGGGAAGCGGACATTCTATGAGACAAACCTTGGGGAGATTTATATTTTATATAAATATAAACATAAATATATAAACAAACTATGTGATGTAAGTCATTTTGTATAAATCCTTTAATCTCACTGGACCTCAGAAAATGAAGGTTGACCCAGATCAGCATTGCCCAACCTATGACCTCCAGATTTCAGAGAATTCTATCCACTGCCAACTGCCCAAAGGTGCAACTACAACTCATGCATTATTCGCCTGAGTCCTGCTACCCCATGAGAAAGGCTGTGGACTTGTTCTTAGTAAGGGTGGGAATGGCTGGTACAGGTTACGGAAAACAGGCTGCTAGCTCTCTGTTAGCCTGTGACCCATAGAACTGTCTTCTGTATTTATCAAGAGTAAGAGTATTTGACAACAGTAAGAATAATTGCTTCTTTTTTTTTTTTAACCATACAATAGCCTTGAGGCCTATGAAAGTATAATATATTTCTCCCTTATTATATGATGGTTTCTTAATTGACACAGAAATTGAATGCTGCCTTTTGGGTAAGTTTGTTTCCTTCGGTGTAGATATGTGATCCTGATTATATTTGGTACCCCTCCTTGATAATAAATAATCTACCATGGATGTCCTATTTAATTAATTGCATCCTCTGGTTGATAAATTCCAATGAGAAACCAGTGCTGAACATACAGTAATTTACTTTAATAAAAGATGCAATTTGACTTTTCCCAGAATTGAGCAGTGGAGTTTCACCATCAGTTAACATGAGCTATGGAATCTTGGCTCTCTTCAGAGCTGCATGTGGCCAGATACTCTTGTATTAGCGCCAGTAGATACCTCATCTATGATGTCAAAACTCGCAGGAAATTTGAGCTAAGAATGTGTGTTACGCACTCAGGAGGACACCAAAGGAAGAGGTTTAGGTCATACAGACAGACTGTATTTGGAATTGACGTCTTTGAGAGATCAAACTGCCACTGATATTTTAAAAACTTTAACCATGATACATCTTTAGAGGAATATCATAGGCAGCTACATACAAACTTGTATCAGATGTGCTCATGGAGGAATGCCAGGGACTCTCGCCTTCTAATCATACCCTGAAACTGTTCATTTTCCATTTCTAAGAGTGGGTTACTTTTTTTTAAAATCTAACTAGAAAATAAGATGTTGCCATCTTGAAAGTGGTGGTTTGGGGGCCTAATACATAAACTCAGTGATTCCCTTCGTGTAGACCCCAGAACTTGTGCCGTAGGAAAGAAGTAGACTGTGGATATACATCAGAGCCCATGAATGAGCTGAGGCAGTGAGCCTGAACTGTGACTGTTGAGATACTATTTTGAATGTTCCCACTGCTACCTTTTCAATGCATCATGTTGTGGCTAATATTATATTAATTCATTAAAACTACATTACTGAAGCTATAATTTTTAAATAGCATTTTTGATGTTACACGTACTTTAACTCACCCACATTGCTTGCCAAGGTCCCTAACTTTGAAAACGTTGGGAACCACCATCTTAGTGCACTTCAGGTGAGTGACAGGCTGGTGGACAGCTATTTTGAGCAAAGGGGCTGTCTTGTCACAGCTGCCTGTGTACTGGATAAAGGGCAAAGCAAGCCTTGAGAAGGAGCAATCCTATTTAGAACTCAGCTGGCCACAGGCTACATTTTACTTGTCACTACAGTACATGGTGTGACCAACAAGTTCTTGCTCAGATCCCAGGTGTCACCTTATTTCTGAGCTATTGAACCAAAAATAACAATAAAAAAGGCAACAGATTCTAAATGTTCTACCAAGATTACAACTCTCAGGTATTTTACCTCTAAATTAGTGGAATTTCATAGTTAGTAAAACTACATAGCAGGTGTTTTCTGTAGGAAGAGAAAATGAGCAGTTACTGGCCAGAATAAATACTAAAACCACTATCTGTATAGGAAGTCAAACTGAAGAGTGACGGCGGTGGCAAGTGAGGGGACTGCTGCCCTCTAGTGGTGACCTCTCCCTCTCTCACTTCACGTGGAGAACGTGTAAGCAAACTTGGTCAACTGCATCTAAAATACCAAACCTGTGTAGTGAAACATCAGCCCTTTTCAAGTTTTTGGGAGGTTATGACATAAAAGGAAAGGCATTGGGAGGAGACAGGTACTGAGTCTAAATCTATAGTCTTAAAATGCCACTATATTTTACTTAAAGTATGTCTCAAATTTTCCTTTTCCTTTTTCTGATTTAATATGATGTCTCTATTTGCCCCAGTCTTTCTGTTCTTGATGTTGGTACTTTAACTTGGATGGTGGTAATAAATGTGTATCTGGTTCCTAATGCTTACCTCTGCCCTCATCTATCTTCAGTTGTGCTACTAAATGATTTTTCCTAATACCCTAATACCTTTACATCAAAAATGCTATTTAAAAATTACAGCTTCAGTAATGTAGTTTTAATGGATTAATATAATATTAGCCACAACATGATGCATTGAAAAGGTAGCAGTGGGTATTAGGGTTGATGTTGTGCAGTTAGAACTTGAAATTGTGCTTCAGCTTTCAATGCCTCCATTCAGAATTTACATTGATTTTACCTGCTTATTTCCTAGTATTTTCACATCATCCTCTCTAGTATTCCTGATCAGCCAGCTACTCAAGTGTGTTCCTTCACTGTTCAACACACATGAGCTGTTCTTAGTCTCTACCTTTTTTCCCCAAGGTTCTTCCCTCATTTATCCACTCCTAACCCTGTGTCCACAGAGTCCTCCCATGTGTCCAATTCCCACCCATTCTCTGAGAGCCATTATATGCCATTATTTCCGTGAGGACTTTCTTAAACTAGTATGGCCATAATAACTTGTCTCGTAATTCCTATGGCCTATTTTGGATATACCATATCTTTTGGTGCTTGATTTTTTTATAAGAGGAAGTTACATCATCATACTTATTCCATGACATTACTCTTCAGTCTCATTCTGGTCAAATTTTATACTGCTGGTTGCAGATTACTGTAATAATGTCCCCACTTTGTTCATGCCTCCTTGTATCCATGCTTGTGAACAGACTCTTCTATAATGAATTGGGACTTATAAATCTGATATAAAAAATGTGACATAATTTGGGCAAATAGACAATAAGCAAATGTGAAGCAAAAAGAGACTTGGAAAATGTTGTGCACTGAGGACTACCTTCCCTTGTTTCTTGTGGGAACCCTGTGACACTCATGTAAAAACGTTTGGGTTATCCTGACAGACACACTTGGCCCAGTACTCCCTGTTCCCCAATTCAGCCAGTACCAATTGCCAGACATGTGACTGTGGCTATCCTAGACTGAAGCTGCATGTTTGAGCCCAGGAAAGACCAGCAGAAGAACTGGAAAACTGACATTGCCAGCTGGCACTGTCAACTGCAAAATAATTCTTGTCTTAAGTGAGTAGTTTAAAGGGAACTTGTTTTGCAGCAAAAGCTAACTGATATAACACTTATTTGTTAGCCAATTATTACTTGAGTGTTAGATGTGCTGTAATGTGAGCTGAGAACAAGAACTGTGACATTTTTTCCAAAAAAATCTTCAGAATTTTAAACAGTGCTAGGCCTATAAGTAATACTGCATAGACATTTGAATTAAATTTTTCCTCTAATAATGTTAATATAGCTTGATTGGTACCAGGAAACGAGACTGATGAGCTTCAGACACAATGACATCAACTGTATTTTCTAATTTTAGGTACAATTTTTTCTTTTAAAACACATAGAAACAGAGAGAATAGCTATAGTTAAATGCTAAACATTCAGTAAGTCAGCTGAATTGTAAAAGGGGAATTGGTATACTCATAACTTTCCAGTATATTTGGAACCTTTGTTCAAAATAAAAGACAAGAGAAAATAAGTAAGAGTCATACTCATCCAATAAGTTAAACATTTCACTTATAAAAGATCTAGGTCACCGTTTAAAATGAAAGATCCATCGGACATCACCACCAGGTTGCCAGTTCCTCCATTAGCGCCACTGTCATCGTTCATTATCCTAAGGAATTCATTCCTCAGAGGAGGATTAGGGAGGGAAAAGCTGAGGAAGCCTTCAATGACTGCTGCAGATTGAGTGACCAGAGACGAACCTGGGAGCTTTCAGGCTGAGCAGATCCTCTAACGTTTGCAGGATTTCCAAGTAGATTCCAAGAGCAGATGGTTGCCAACGCTTTTCTTAAAAGTAGGATGGTGACCTACCTCATTTTAAGAAGATGACTCTCCGCGATGAAGAGCTTTTGCGTTTCAGTTAATAAGTAGTTAAAGAGGAGAGGAGAGGGAGTGTGCTGTATTTCCCTGTCTTTTAGTAGGAGGCTCAGAATTTAAACTTCAAGCACACAGAGTTGTCCTATGTATTCAGAGCACTTCTCCCTGTGGACTGAGCCATGGGATCCTCAGGAATTTAGTAGAATGACCCCAGTTAAAATGTAGCTGGCATTCTCTGACTTCTGTGCTGTTAAGCCTGCGTACAAATAAGAAAAACCATCATTTTCTGCAAAAACTCTGGAATGCTACTGACCAACTTGGGATATTTATTATTCCAGGGAAACTTTTTACAGGAAGCTTAATCTTCAATTACAAGCTGTCAGAGACATTATTTTATTAAAATATATAAGAATGAATTAAAGCAAAATAATCTGAAAATAAACTTCAAATGCTTAGTTCAAAATCCTGCAACAGAATGAATAACTACAAGTGTTTTAGGCATTGACTGAAACATTTTTTTTTTCAAAGAAGCAGCAGTCTAAAAAGATAACTAATTTTGTGCAATGATAGAGATTGGACTTGTTAAATTAGTGACTCTTTTCCTAGGTATTCTTCCATGAAAGCATGGAATTCAAAGTTAGAAATGTTAATGTCACTGCAGTTGATGCAATTAAGTTCATATCACAGGAATAGAATCGTTGGTTAAATAAAGACCAAGTAGAGAAAATTCTGGTTTAAATAGCATCTTCCTTAAAAGCATGCTATGCTTCCAATTGCTGATGGAAAATAATGGCCACAGATAAGACAAAACCCTTCAGATCCTTCTCTAGTTCTGCACTGCGCTGAGCACAAAGGCAAACAGCTTCAGAAGTGCCAGGTCTCTACGTAACATCAGTTGACAGAATCACAATCAGAACACATGTGCCTGAGGACTCGGTTTACGTGGACAAGTTCAAAGTGCGTATCTAAGCAGAGTAAGCTATGGTTAAGTTTACAAAGATTCATACTCTCAAGAAAATAGTCTCTCATTTTGATTTTAAAACAAGGACTTTGCATAGACTTGTCGTGAAGAAATGATGAAAGTTTGAGGTGATGGATATACCAATAACTTGATTTGATCATTACTGATCAAACGTCACATTGTACCTCAGCAAGATGTGCAATTATTACAATCGATCAATAAAGCAGTGATCCCAGACTTGAGCTGGAATAGAGGTAGGGGAAACATTTCTATTTAAAGGCTCAAAAATCAAATTTCTAGTGTGTTTTGCAATTTTCCCCCAGTATAAATGAGGAAACTGATGTAGCACCTATTGTTTTAAAATACGTTCTACCCTTTCTGACTGAGCCGAGGCTCCACACACTTAACTGTGCCTCGTTGAGCTCCATTCCTGAGCATTCCACCCTGTCACCAGTTACAAGTGACGAGGCATGTCCTGGTTTCTGTCTATTTATAGAACACAGGCGATGACCACAAGTGACAGATGGTGTTCATGTTAGCTGAGACTCGAGTGAAAGTTCTAAACTCTTAGCTTTAAGTGAACGAGAAGTGGGCTCCTGATTAACTATTCTTTTTTGCTAAACAATTTCTATCATTATCTGCCTAGCTATCAGCTAGCCATCTATCTATACTCTTAGAACTGGGAGAAGCACGTTACCTGCTCTGATCCAGTAAACAAAGAAAGAATTGCAAACCTCAGGACCAGCATTGGGGTACAGCAGGTTAAGCTGCCACCTGTGATGCTGGCTTCCCGTATGACACTGGTTCAAGTCCTGGCTGCTCCACTTCTGACCCAGCTCCCTGTTAATGTGTCTAGGAGAGCAGTGGAAGATGGTCCAAGTGCTTGGGCCCCCACCACCCACGTGGGAGACCAGGATGGTTGTTCCTGGCTCCTGGCTTTGGCCTGGGCCAGGCTTGGCTGGGGAATGAACCAGCAAATGGTAGAGCTCTCTGATCTCTGGCTGTCTCTCCCCCTCTCTCTCTCTGTGTCACTCTGGCTGTCAGATAATAAACAAACAAACAAACAAACAAACCTACCTTCTTTTTTAAGGAGTCTGATTTAGAAGAAGGTACTGGAAAAAGAGATACAGTACATTAAGCCAGTCTGCTCTCCCAAGGGCATTACACTTTCTGCTCAGGCGAGTAGTCAGCGTTAGAGAAATCAGATCAAGGTGTCAGACACATGGGACAGAGTAAGTGACAGAATTTCCCGAGTGTGGTCCAGCGTGGTGAACATTCGACAGCACTCGGACGGGCCCGGCAGGCACTCACTAGAGGACAAATCATAGGGTGTGTGGTGCAGCCAACACTGAGTGTTGTGCGCTCAGTCATTAAGCTCGTCTTCGTGTTTCCCATGGCCTCTGGTGTGGCTGTCTCCAAGGGTGTCACGAAGGATTCAGCGACGTGAAGGTGTGCACGCCATGGACGGCAGAGCAGGTGGCGAAGTGCGAGGAGCCCGCGCTCCTCTGCCTGCTCCACCACCCTGGAGGAGCGCGAGGAGATGCTGGTGGGTGATGGGGCGGGACTGTGGAAGACGCCTAGGCCGCCTGTGTCAGATGCGGCCAGACAAGGACTGCCACTGTGCCCTCTATGACGCACCAAGCAGAGCCAAGAAGGAAGTCCTGGTGTTTCTCTTCCGGACCCCTGTGTGTGCACCCCTTAAGAGCAAAATGAGGCCGGCGCTGCGGCTCACTAGGCTAATCCTCCGCCTAGCGGCGTCGGCACACCAGGTTCTAGTCCCAGTTGGGGCGCCGGATTCTGTCCCGGTTGCCCCTCTTCCAGGCCAGTTCTCTGCTGTGGTCTGGGAGTGCAGTGGAAGATGGCCCAAGTGCTTGGGCCCTGCACCCCATGGGAGACCAGGAGAAGCACCTGGCTCCTGCCATCGGATCAGCGTGGTGCGCCGGCCGCAGCAGGCCGGCCGCGGTGGCCATTGGAGGGTGAACCAACGGCAAAGGAAGACCTTTCTCTCTGTCTCTCTCTCTCACTGTCCACTCTGCCTGTCAAAAAAAAAAAAAAAAAAAAAAAGAGCAAAATGAAGGGCCCGCGCTATGACATGGTAGGCTAAGCATCTGCCTGTGGCGCCGGCATCTCAAATGGATGCTAGTTCGAGTCCCAGCTGCTCCTCTTCCCATCCAGTTATCTGCTAATGGCCTAGGAAAGCAGTGGAAGGTGGCCCAAGTGCTTGGGCCCCTGCATCTACATGGAAGATCCAGAAGAAGCTCCAGGCTCCTGGCTTCGGACTGGCCCAGCTCCGGCCGTTGCAGCCATTTGGGCAGTGAAACAGCAGATGGAAGACCTTTCTCTCTGTCTCTCCCTCTCTCTGTCTGTAACTCTACCTCTCAAATAAAAATAAAGAAAATCTTAAAAAAGAAAAAAAAAGGCAAAATCGGGGCCAGTGCTTTGGCATAGAAGGCAAAGTCACTGCTTGCAGTGCTGGCATCCCATTTGGGTGCCCACGCGAGTCCTGGCTGTTCCACTTCTGATCCAGCTCTCTGCTATGGCCTGGGAAATCATGGAAGATGGCCCAAGTGCTTGGACCCCTGCACCCGCGTGGGAGACCTAAAAGAAACTCCAGGCTCCTAGCTTAGGACTGGCTGACCTCCGATTGTTGCGGTCATTTGGGGAGTGAATCAGTGGATGGGAGATCTCTCTCTGCCCCCCATTTCTCTATGATTCTCTGCCTTTCAAATAAACAAAGTTTTTTAAAAAGATTATTTTATTTGAAAGGCAGAGTTATGAAGAGGCAGAGAGAAAGAGAGAGAGATAATAATTAAAAAAAAAAAAAAAAGAGCAAAATGATCTTTGCCAGTTGCAGGGATGCCATCGCGAAGGAGCTGACAGGGATCAAGCAGGGCTTACAAGTAACTTCTCCAGGAGGTGAGAGACCACAGTGCTCTGCAGGAGAAGCTAGGGGCAGCACAGTCCCCTGGAGGGCGAACCTCTGTGCCTAGGCAGCCTCAGACCTGCTCCTGGGGAATACTGGCTGCCCCCTCCCTGCCAGAAAGCAGGGGCCCGGGGATCCAAGTGTGGGGAGGGCAATCCTCTTACCCCAGTTGCCAAACAGTCCCCACTCCCACACCTTGTACCTCCCTCCTCCCTTCATCCCTCATGGTTCTGGCCTTCCCAGAAACTGCATTTGATATTCAAATTCTTCTTGGATTGAAGCAGACCAAGTTCTCCCAGGCGCCCCAGTCTAGGGAAGGTTTTTTTAATCCTACTTCTCACCTGCTCCTTTCTCTTCCTATGAAGCTAACTTCTTATGGCAACAATGACTGCACTTGTCTGTTTAGTTCTGTGTATGAAAGCAGTGTCCTGGAAATGACCCCTGCCTGTCCTGGCTGGTTCCCCTCTCCTCCACTGGTCTCAGCCACTCCTGAAAGCAGGCCCAGAAGGGGCCTTCGGTTAAAAAAAATAAGACAACAATTTAAAAAAAAAAATCCTGTTGTTTCCAATGTCATGGAAAAAAACCAAAATGCATCAAATGTAATGACATTAAAAGCTAAGACATAAAAATATCTCAAGTCATATAAAAATAGAACTTCAGAAGTCCAAAGAGAAAATTTTTTGGCTACAGTAATCAAGGAAATCTTTGTAGACAATGAAGCATTAAAGCCAAATCTTAGCATTTGAGCTGCATTTAATATAGCTTACAAGCTATTGCTTGTAATATGGCCTTACAAGCCAGTTCACTTCCAACTCAATCTTCTCTTTGGCAAGATGAAAGATTTTGATTATGTGGAGACTAAGGAGAGAGAGAAGTTGAGTGGTTGGTAGTGATAGTGACACTGAATGTGGCCCACAAGTCTGTAAATTCAGTAGGTTCCTTGAAAAATGTTGATGCCTAAAGCAGTTTTATGTCAAACTTGGATAGGATTTCTTTCTCTCTCTCTTTTTTATTTTATTTTTTTGACAGGCAGAGTGGACAGTGAGAGAGAGAGAGAGAGAAAGGTCTTCCTTTGCCGTTGGTTAACCCTCCAATGGCCGCTGCGGCCAGCACATTGTGCTGATCTGAAGCCAGGAGCCAGGTGCTTCTCCTGGTCTCCCATGGGGTGCAGGGCCCAAGCACTTGGGCCATCCTCTACTGCCTTCCCAGGCCACAGCAGAGAGCTGGCCTGGAAGAGGGATAGAATACGGCTCCCCAACAGGGACTAGAACCTGGGGTGCCAGCGCCAGAGGCGGAGGATTAGCCTATTGAGCCGCAGTGCCAGCCTGGATAGGATTACCAAACTGACAAAAAGGAAATGTAGGAATGGACTACAGTTGTCAAATAGCTGCTCAGATACCTTTGTAGGTTAGGACTAAAATAAAAGCCTCAAGATGAGGGTAATTCTATTTGATAACATGAGCAATAAAAAAAAAAAAAAAGGTACAGTCTTATACTACCTACTTTTGACACGTAATTTACATCTACTTTAACAATAGTTTGATTGAGTTTGGCAACTAAATGAAGACACTTCAGAAAGTTCATGGGAAATGGAATTAAAAGATACTTATTTTGGTGCAAAGTATTTTTGAAACTCAAGCATAGTTTTTCATAACACACATTTTCAACGAATTTATGAAAGACCCCTTGCCTAGTCAGGTAACTACTAACACAACAATTTGGACTAATCCCATTTCCTCCAGAAGTCCCCTGTCCCCAATCTCAGCTCCAGACAACTACTGACTGACTTTCTGTCCAGTAGAGTTTGACCTTTCCTAGAATTTCATAAAAGAAATTTCATACATTTTTTGGTTTGGCTTCTTCCCCTTAGCATAATGTTTTTGAGATTCATCTATGTTGCGTGTTCCAATATTGACTCCCTGGGATAAGCATATAATAATTTGTTTATCCATTTGCTAGTTGATGAATACATTCAGGTTACTTCCCTTTTTTGGATATTATGAATAATGCTGCAAGGAACATTGATGTCGAAGTCTTCATGTGGACATGCTCCCATTGCTCTGGGCCAGAAGCTCATGAATGCAATTGCTAGGTCGCCTGTCCCTGTTATGTTTAATGTTTCAAGAACCTGCCACAATGTTTTCCAAGTTGACTGTACCATTTTGCATTCCTACCAGCATTGGGTGAATATTTCAGCTCATCCACCTCATTGCCAATACACTTGATAGTCTTGACGTTTCACTGTTGAAGTGGGTGTGTTGTGGCATTTCAATGTGGTTTGTATTTATATTTCTCTAGTGGTAAATAATGTTGATAGTCTTTGCTGATGTTTACTGGCCACTTGTATCTTTGGTGAAACATCTATGCACATTTATTACTCATTTAAAAAATGTAAGTAGTTTGTCTTGAATTATCTCTCATCGGGTACATACTCTCCCTCAGTCTGTGGTTTAACTTTTCATTTTCTGAACAGTCTTTCAAAAGTAACCAAAAAGTGTTTAAATGATATGAAACAAAATTTTCTCTTTTTAGTGATTTTTTTTGCATGTGCGCACACATGTGTGTTTGTATGTCTGATCTCAGCAATTTTGCCAAACCCAGAGTTAGAGGGTTTTCTCCAAAAAGTTTTGTGGTTTTGTTTTTGATCCATTTCGAAACCATTGTTAGGCATAACGTTTGGTGCAGGTTGAGGTTCATTTTTTTCCATGCTGACATCCAGCTGTTACCCTTTGCTGAAAAGACTATTTCCCATTGAAATGCCTTGGCATCTTTGTCAAAAATCAGTGAACATTTTTCTTCTTTTTCAAGACTGTTCTGGCTATTTTACATGCTTTGCTTTTTCATACAAATTGTTGATCTTATAAAATTCTCCCAAAAAGCCTGCAAGATTGTGATTGCAAGTGTTCAAACTTCAGATCAGTTTGGGGAGGATACTCCCTGGGTTTAAAGAACAATAAAACTGTAAAAATTCTAATCCTATATAAGAAATTATCTATCACCTTGTTTTTAAGTTCTTTTTTTCCTCATTCCCTCTGTCATTCTTTTTATTTCTTTATTTTTTCTTTCAAAAAATTAAAGAATTATTTTGATAGAAAAACTAAATCTCTTTTGTTCACAACTGGGAAAGTCAAATTTATAAAGGTAGAAAGCTCAAAAATGAGGTATTGCTCTTCTTTGGTGGTAGAAACTTGATTTGTCTTCATAAATTCTCATTTTGTACACAAGTTTTTTTCTGGAACACATTCATTGTCAGGATCGTGTTGAAGATGTTAGCTATATGAGAATCCCATTAAATGAGGTCTCCAAGAGAGATTTTAATCCTCATGACTAGGAAAAGTGCACCTTTTAAATTCATCATGGCTCCTTCCAGGTAATGAAGGAAATTGTGTCTGAACTCCAGCATTTCTGTGAGAACCTATGATTTCCAGGACACCTGCCTCGCCCTGGCTTCTATCTTACTATCCTACTTGTGACTGCTTTGATTTTTTCTGGCTATTTATTTTATATCCCATTGTATGCATTTACCTTTTAAAATATTTATTTATTTATATGAAAGGCAGAGAGAGAGAGAGAGAGAGAGAGAGAGAGAGAGACCTTCCATCCACTGGTTCACTCTCCAGATGGCCACAACAGCAAGGGCTAGATCAAGCAGAAGGCAGGAACGGGCCTGGTCTCCCACATAGGTGGCAGGGGCCTAAGTCACTGTATTCCCAGACACTTTATCAGGAAGATGGATTGGAAGCAAAATAGTTCAGTCTTAAACCAGCACTTTAATAGGGGATGCTGGTGTACCAAGCATGGCTTAACCCACTGTAGCACAATGCCCACCCTATGCATTTAGTTTTGAAAACAGTGTCAATTACTTTTAATGATGATATTGTATATCATGTATATATGTATATATGTATAATGCATATTTATAACATACGTAGAATAAAAAAACAACACCGGACTAACAACACTGGAAAGAAATTTGAAGATAACAGAATGTAACCACAATGTCCAATTTTGTTTAAAAAATGTCCTAGATTAAATTGTATTTACACACCAAGGTCATGTTTGAAAAAAATCCAAATAAAATGTTCCTTTCCATTTTTTCTCATTAATAAAAAACATAACATAGTAAGCTTCATTTCATCATTATAATCTGTGGGATAATTATGCCCATTGTTTAGAATGAGCTTTTCGAGAGCAATCCATTCGTATTTCAGTAGACAACTTATTCTTATTTCAGGGACAGCAGTTATTTAATAGGAACAGCCTCAATTTAGATTCACTTTGAAAAAATCCTTCAGGAAAGGACAAAGACCCGAAGCAGACCTTTGGTGGTAAATTATTTGCGCTCCTTTCCGTCTCCACTTCCCACAGCTCCAGTTGTGGTCACTGGGACAGCTGCTCCATCATCAGCACAAGCCCCCTTCTCCAAGCATTCTGTCCACCTGCCCTATTGAAACTCGGGTGCTCTTCCCCAGTCCAGCCAAGTACTGGGCTTTCCAGTCTCTCCTACAGGCAAGATTACAGTCCTTGTTGCTCCTCTTATTCCTCCAAGATCATTAGCCACCAAATCTTTATGGAAGGAATCCTACCTCTTTGAGGCTTATGCCAGTTGGCCTCCATAGTCTGTTCATTTACTTGGTCATGATCATCTATCACTGGGTCTCTCTCCTTTATTCATAAAAATGTCCGTACCTGATTTACAGTCTTCTCCCTCCTTCAATTTCTGCCATCACCATTGGTGCCTTTAGTGTCCACAGTGTGCTTCTGTACTCAGGCCTCTCATCTCCTCACCCAACTCATCCCTCATGTCCTGTCCTGTTCTTAGTTGCCTTTTCCTGGGTATTTTCACCAATAAAATCGCAATGATCAATATTCCAAATCAATGGGTTAGACACTGAGCTCTCTCACTGCCATCTCCCATCTTTCTGGCCTTGCTAATCCTTCAGTGAGGGCTCTATCCTCATTTCTATATCTACTCTCATGTTTTATTTTCTTCTAATCTAATCTTCTAATTTTCTTCTTTCTAATCAGTTTATAGTCAGTGGCCCTTAATTCTATGAGAAAAAGATGTAATTTCCATAATCTCTTTTTTCTTGACCTTAATCTCTTTTATCTGGCCAACCTAATCCAGTGTGACTCCCACTTTTTAGGTTTTCTGTATCTATATCTGGACTCGACAATTTTTGGAGAAAAGTCACAAGAGAGGGCACGTCTACTCCAGCAGAAGTGTAGGATCACTAACTCCATCTGGTCTCTCAGTATAGCCCTAGTACCCTAATGGGTTCCCTGGGCAGCTTGCTTGCTTATGCTCTTGACTGCTTCCATTTGCTCTGGTTTTCTGCAGGCCTTAAACTGCCATCCCATTTTCCATCTCAGTCTCTATGAAATCACAGCCTTCAACTCCTGACTACATCCCCGTCTCCTCCTCGTCTCTCCCATTCTTGTCTAGTGCATTGGGGGTGAATCCCCTTCTCTTGATTAGATCAGTTTCCCACCTGTGCCCAGGAAAGCTCCCATTGTCCCCTATCGAAATACTTGCGGAGTGGATTCTCCTAGCGCTGACTCTCTCTTCAATCTCTTTGTCCCTAATGAGTGTTTTTATCATCTACATTTCAATTTGATATTTAAGAAAGCACAACTTAAAATAAACCCTTCTCTCAACTACATGGCACATTTTCATACTAACTTTTTTAATATCTAACATTATTAATGGTCTTATTATGGGTAAAATCTATCAACTATTTTTAGGTACAGTCTCACTAGTGTTACTTTTTTGGTACACTTGAACTTGATGGCATTTAATTTTTATGGTCAATTAACATGCTCCTGCCAGCAGGTGGCTCTGTGTCAAAAAGAGAAAAGAAAAAATACACAGAGAGTATGATTAAAGATTTGGATCCAAGCACTGGTAATTACTATTTGTGCTGTTTGTACTTTAATAGTTACCAAAGGAAAGCTGTTTACTATCTAGAGAACAGGATATTCAAGAAGGAACAAACACATCACACATGAAAAGAAAACATCAATCTTTCAGGGAGGTTTCAAATGAGTTTTGAGTTTATAATAAGAAGTCTTTCTGGTTTTTCTACCACATTACTCAAAAAGAGAAGAGGGGAAGAAAATGGTAAGTACATTTAAAAATGGGATCAAGGGTTTAATCTAGCAGTTAAGATGTGCTTGTTGGAGCCTGCGCTGTGGCACAGCCGGTAAAGCCACTGCCTGCAGTGCCAGATCTCATATGAGTGCCAGTTTGAGTCCCGGCTGCTCCATTTCCTATCCAGCTCTCTGCTATGGCCTGGGAAAGCAGTGGAAGATGGTCCAAGTCCTTGGGCCCCTGCACCCACGTAGGAGACCTGGAAGAAGCTCCTGGCCACTGGCTTCAGATCGGCGCAGCTCTGGCCATTGCGGCCAGCAGGGGAGTGAACCAGAGGATAGAAGAGCTCTCTCTCCCTCTCTCTCTCTCTGTCTCTGCCTCTCTGTAACTGACTTTCAAATAAATTAATAAAAATCTTTAAAAAAAATGCACTTGCCCCACATCAAGTTACTGGGCTGGATTCCAGGCTCCAGCTCCCGATTCCAGCTGCCTGGCAATGTAGACTTTCAGAGGCAGAAGTGATGGTTTGAGTAATCGGGTTCCTGCCTTCTATGTGGGAGACCTGCATTGTATTTCTAGCTCTGTTTCTGGTACTGGTCCAGCCCTGGCCATTGTGGACATTTGGAGATTGCTTCTGTAGACAAGAGCTCTCTCTCTCTTCCCTGTCTCGCATCTCAAAAAATAATTAAATCGGGGTTGGCATTCTGGCATAGCAGGTAAAGCCATCCCTTTGGGTGCCTGCATCGCATATCAGCACTGGTTTGAGTCTGGGCTACTCTGCTTCTGATCCAGCTCCCTAGCAATGCACCTGGGAAGCAGTGGAAGATGGCCCAAATACTTGTATTTCTATACCCATGTAAGAGACCCAGATGGAGTTCCTGGCTCCTGGATTTATCTTGGTCCAGATCTGGCTGTCGAGACCAATAGGAGAGTGAACCAGCAAATGAAAGATACCTCTCTCTCCCTCTCTCCATTTGTCAGTCTGCCTTTCAAATAAATAATAAATAATTTAAATAAAACAATAATAATGCTGTTTTACACTGATTTTTTTTGGATCCAGGTGGAAAGGCTCTGAAACATCACTTCTATGTCCAACAAATACATATGAGGTGAATGCAAAAAGCTCATGGAAAATGGAATTAAAGACAAGCTTGTTTTGGTGTAAATAAACTTTGAAATCCCTGTAAGTTTCTTTTTTTATATGCATTTCCCATTAACCTTTGGAAGGACCCTTATATATCATAAGATATTAATGAAGCAAATGCCTGTGCATACCACCTACCCCAACAACCAGAACACTATGTAAATCTTGAAGGCCAGATGGACATATTCCCTTTTTATCCCCCAACTAATACTATCCTGATTTTCATGTTTATAATAATAATGATCCCTAAATGTATATTATTTAGTTTGGGGTAAATGATACCATACTAGGGTGTATCCTCTGTACTTTATCACAACATTCATATTTGTGAGTTTCATCTATTTTGACTCATGTATTTCATTGTATAAACATACTACCATGTATGATTAAGTCATCACATTAGGTAAATAAAGAACACAGACCAATTGAAGGCTAATCAAAAGCAAGTGGTACACTTTGGAAACTCTATTACCCCATATAAATGGTAATTGGGATCAGTGCACAACTGTGAATGAAATTATCAGAGAAACGGACCACCAAAAACTGCAAAGGATGTGAGATTTACCTTACTTCCCAGTTGGCGAGCTAACCTGCCACAGTTTTGTGGATGCTGGTGGAAGACTCTGGATCACAAAAGAAATGAGATGAGCATAGGAAAGAGGTGCCTATCTTCCCATGATTAGTGCAGCTCAATTCACAATAGCAAAGATACAGAATCAACCTAGATGTCCATCAGCAAATGACTGCATAAAGAAAATGTGTAACTACAAAATGGAATAGTACTCAGCCACAAACAAAATGTGTTCCTGACATTTGCAACAAAAATATTGGAGCTGGAGATCACTATGATAAGTGAAATTTAAGTCAGACACAGGAAAGTCAAATTCCACGTATTTTTTTCTCATATTGAAGTAGACAGGCCTACAGGTTGAAATTGATCAGGTTTGTGAGCTGAAAGACCATGCCTTCACCACGCCCCTGTGTGACCTCATGCCCCTTCCCGGCCACACCTGAGTGCCCACAGGTCAATCAGGTTAATTAATCACTCCCCTTTGGAAGTGGATTGAAAGCCTGGGACACAGTGTGTCCAGCCTCTTCTTTTCCCTGGCCTCTTGCCAGGAGGCGGCTGGCTGCAGCCCTGCACCTCCAGGGTGCGTGGCCTTCGGGCCAACCCGCCCCATGCTTCCTGGCCTAGATGCTCTTCCACGTGGCTGGTTGCTGGTACTCGGTATGAACCCAGATTTACCCCTCTCTCTTAGATAAAGCTTCCACTCTCCTATGCATTTTTCACACTGAATAAAAGCTTAAAATGTACCATGCTGCCTTGTTCATTTATGCCGGTATTTAGAATTCTTCTCTAAATATTAGGCAAGAACCCACTTGGGCTTATTAATATTGGATATTTATTAATAAGCATGTGGTGATATGGCATGGCACTCCAAATTCCGATATCAATATGTCTAAGTTAATACATATTTAGTATTAAAAACTATGTGAATACCATATTCTTTGGTATATAGATATTTGTAAATGTTGTCTTCACTAAATTATAACTCTTGTATAATAACATACCCTGCTTTGCTCACTTTATGATTTTTTCATGAATTCCATGTTATGTAATGTTCATATATCCATCTCTGAATTCAAGAAAAATGTTATGTGAGTAAATATATATTTACATTTGAAGCAAATATGGCCAAATATTGAAAGATGATTGAATCTGTGGGTGCTCATTGAACTCATATTTTCTGTCATATTGGAAATATTAAAATAAAAATTGAAAAGGCCAAAAAGAAAAGAAAAGTGATGGATCAGAGATGCAGGAGTTTATGAGTCACAGCGATAGCAGTGGCCGGAGGAGCGGCACTTCTTGCCAGATTTCTGAGCCTCGTTCTCACAGAGCAGCTCTGAGGGCTAGACCAGGGCAGCTGTGCAAGCAGTGGGTCCGGTTACAAGAAAGGAACTTGGAGCTCAGGGAACCTTAATCTTTTCTGGTGAGCGGAAGGCACGCCTGCCCTTCGCTCTGAACAGACACTGCCTTCCAAGATGGTGTATTCTATAGACAGTCACACAGCGGGCCCCAAGATTAACGACCTTGTGCTAAATGCTGACCCTTACCACTGGCATGTGACAAAGGAGGTCAGGTACATCCGAGCAAGCACTAGGAACACAGGAGAATCCTTGCACGCCCGTGGTGTATAAATATACACTAACAACCTCCTTCCCGCTTGGGAGCTCAATTCACTTTAACTTAGCAATGCTATTTATAGGAAAATGTGCAGCCCAGAGCCGTAACAGGTTGCTTTTGATTGTTAGTTCTCCATAGCCTCATAGCTGGGACGACCTCCAATCTCTCCTTGACTTTCCTGGCCTTGATGCTGTTAAATACTGTGGCAAGTTATTTTATAAGTAGTCCTTTATTATTATGTTTCAAAAGTTTTAGTTATGCCTAAGTGTCCAACTCCACTTATTTTCTTAGGTGCTTCCTTAATTAATGATAAAATTGTTCTCAAGGACTACTTTCTTTTAATGTATTAAGTGGAGAATATTATGTCCTATAAGTTATAGTTATGTCTAAGTGCTCCCAAAAGATGTATCATTCTGGGGTGCTTCTTTAAAATTAAGTTTCTCAAAAAAAAAGAGTGAAATTAATTTCAAGATGCAATGACTTTGAACAGCCCTCGTCTCGACTGTTGAGGAACAGTTTTGTATGTGTGTGTGTGTGTGTGTGCAAATTGTTGAACGCTTAGTATAGAGTTGGTCTTCTGTGTATAAAGTTAATAGAAAATAGATCTTAGGAGAGAATAGGACTGGGAATGGGAGAGGGAGGAGGAAGAGGGGTGAGAGTGTGGGTGGGAGGGCGGATATGGTGGGAGGAACCACTATATTCCTAAAATTGTACTTACGAAATGCATGAAGTCTGTATTCCTCAAATAAAAGCTTCTTTGGAAAAAATATTAAGTTGTCCTTTATTTTTAAAATATTTCCTCAGGATTGAATTCAGGTGTCATAATATTTCCATAGCGGTGATGCCATGGTCTTCTGATAAGAAGAGAAAGAAAAGGCGAGGGAAGAGGAAGTCTGTCTCAGGGAATGTATTCTCTACCCATCAGGGGCCAGGGCTGTGGTGTAGCGGGGCTGTGGTGTAGCGGGGCTGTGGTATAGCGGGGCTGTGGTGTAGCGGGGCTGTGGTGTAGCGGGGCTGTGGTGTAGCAGGGCTGTGTGGGTAAAGCCACTGCCTGCAGCAGCAGCATCCCATATGGGCACTGGTTTCAGTCCTGGCTGCTCCACTTCCAGTCCGGCTCTCTGCTATGGCCTGGGAAAGCAGAAGATGGCCCAAGTGCTTGGCCCCCTGCACCCATGTGGGAGACCTGGAAGAAATAAGCTTTTGGCTCCTGGCTTTGGATCAGCCCAGCTCCAGCTGTTGCAGTTATTTGGGGAGTAAACCAGCAGATGAAAGACTCTCTCTCTCTCTCTCTCTCTCTCTATCTCTCTGTAACTCTGCCTTTCAAATAAATAAGGAAATCTTAAAAAAAAAAAAAAAAAAACCAGTGTTAGCAAAACCAGAATTGCAAACTACTTTGAAAAACAAAGAGAAACACAAACAAAATCAGAGACGGCTGTAGCCAGTCACCTCCTTAGGAAATTCAGACTTGGACATCAGCATGAACAATAAGCCTCAGACTTACTGTGCCAGATTTATTCGCTTAAGAGGAGTAAAAGCACAGGACTAAATTCTTAGACTCAAGAACATTAAGATAGATTTTTATCTTCTCTCTTTCAAGAGAGACATAAAAGCTTAATCCATGTAAAATCAAGCAGAAACACGGTGGTTGTTATTGCTGGGAGCAAATCTCAAGTCTTGCTTTTCCTGGCAGTTGAAATATTTTTGTCAGATGAAAATATACTGAGCCGGGTCTCCTGGAAATAGTGCCCTAGCTACAGGGTGACAAACACACAGGGGCCAAACTACCAGCCCTCATCCCTGTCCCCCTGCATAGTGAAGAGGGCAATATCTGATGATGGCTAAAAGTCCTGCAGAGCTGAACTACTTGTAGAGACCCAGAAAAATGAGTCGCTTATTTTCAAACACAAAGTAGAAGGTACTATTTTCATATCAGAGAAACATAATGCTGTGAATAAAATTCCCGACCCCTAAGCTATCATTTCTCAAAAACACAAAGGAAGAAAAAAAGAACCACAACCCCCCAAAAAAAGAAATAAAAATAAAAAAATCCCAACAATGGCAGTCTGCTTGGGTGGAAATAGCACATCTGATTGTACCGACTCAGAAGGCAGGCGTCTGAGTTACAGCATGTTCTCCCTGGTGGTTACTCCACAGCCCTGCTGTGCGCTCATGGCTGGCGGACGGTAAGCACTTTATGTTCTTAGCAGATAACCAGGGAAAGAGATTCTACGATGCCTCGGAGGAATTTGTTCCGTATTTTACAACCCGTGCTGTCAGGAAACTATTTTTCATATTTAACCTAAGTCTCACAAGCCAAACTTCAGACTTCCTTCCTTCGGTTTAGTCCTCCGTGGAGATGGGTAACAGCTGCTCACGATCTGCATAATATTCCTTTATAAATTAGAAGGTCATCCCACAATCTCCTCTACTGGATAATGACCCCATTCATTTAGCCTGTCTCTCTATCACCTAGTTTTAAGCCTTTAGTCAGTTTCTTTCATGCCTATGAATTCAGTTTTTTCATATTTCTCATATTTCTCATAAATTGGGTATAAGACATTTTAATATTCATACCAGAGTTGAGAGTAATTTACTTTTCTCTGTTAATCTATGCACACAAGATCCTGTGTCATATCTACCTTAAGATAATATTACATATTTCCAATATATCATTTTCTGTGTTTACTATCTCTCTTTGTAGCTAAGCCACACACTCTTGAATTTAATCATGTGTATTTTTTTCTTCTGTATTTGGGTCACTATGGGGACAAGAATCTTCTTGTTAAAATGAATTACACTGAATTACTGCTTTTGGACCAGATAAAAAGCTCAACATACAGTGGCAAATATCTTATTGCTCTATTTGAAATTACTCATTATTTTAATGTATATGCTCTGAGTTCCATTACTGTGATCATCAAATAAAACATGAAAGACAAACAACTAGATTCAACATAAAGTCTACAAAATATTTGGCCTCCAGGTCAGTGTTACCTTGGCTGACTGCTCCACCCCCACTCCACCCCACCCCCGCCCCAGAGAAATGCTTCCCCTGAGTAACAGTATTAGCCAGGCAATCTGGAAAAGCAGCACCCTCCTGCATACTCTATTTGGGATACTGCTGTGCATTGCTGCTGCAGTCCGTTTTATCCTAAACAGTCAGTTTCCTGTTCCTTCTAGAAAGATGCAAAAATGACTGAATGTGAGCTTGTGCCATTTGACATTAACGGACGCGGGCCAGTTACACAGCATGGATTTGTAGGAGTTCTCACTCCTGTGTGTGCCACCAGCCATTAGCTACATGCTGTCTCTAACTAAATTTTCCTGTAACCACAAAAACATATCTATTCAGAAAGTTTACTTATGGCCTCGCTAGAAATGGAGTGAAAGAAGGAGCTGACGTGATATGCCAGACTACATTTTTCTGGAGTCATGATTTCCACTCCTACAGTGATCCTATCCAAGGCCAGATGAATTATACCTGTTCTAACCAGTTCTGTCATTCTGTACTACAAAAATGTTAGATTGGGTCCCACAGGATATTTACGAAGCCATGCAGTTTATTTTTCTGGTGTTGCTAAGATGCTTGCCAACTGGTTTTGTAGTAATTAAATTTGGCTTTTTGGCGGGAAAAGAAATTAAAATCTTAAGGTGGCAATTTCTAAGGGGTATTTGGAAGGAGCAGATGTTAAATTATTGACTATAATTTCTAAAGGCTCTTTTTCTTTCTTCAAAAGACATGCATTGTTTTGGCATTATTTTTAAAGGCAGAGTTACAGAGAAAGGAGGAGAGGCAGAGAGAGAGATTTTCCATCCACTGGTTTACTCTCAAGTGGCTGCAATGGCCAGGCTGGGCCAGGCTGGGCCAGGCTGGGCTAGCCTGAAGCTAGGAGCCAGAAACTTCTTCCGGGTGTCCCAGGCGGATGGGTGCAGGGGCCCAAGTACTTGGGCTATCTTCGGCTGCTTTCCCAGACACATTGGCAGGGAGCTAGATTGGAGGTGGAGCAGCCAGGTCTTGAACAGGTGCCCATATGGGATGCCAGCGCTGCAAGCAGAGGCTTAACCCACTACGCCATAGCACCAGCCCCACGGCTTTGGCTTTTAACTGACAAAACTTACTCTTTTTTTTTTTTTTGACAGGCAGAGTGGACAGTGAGAGAGAGAGACAGAGAGAAAGGTCTTCCTTTTCCATTGGTTCACCCCACAATGGCTGCCACAGCTGGCGCACCGCGGTGATCTGAAGCCAGGAGCCAGGTGCTTCTCCTGGTCTCCCATGCAGGTGCAGGGCCCAAGCACTTGGGCCATCCTCCACTGCACTCCCTGGCCACAGCAGAGAGCTGGCCTGGAAGAGGGGCAACCGGGAAAAAATCCGGTGCCTTGACTGGGACTAGAACCTCATGTGCCAGCGCCGCAGGCGGAGGATTAGCCTAGTGAGCCGCGGCGCTCGCCAGAACTTACTCTTAATAAAGAAATTCTGAATAAGAATTGACACTAACAAACACATGATGGCAATAAACCAATTCTTTATTTTGTCTTTTAAAATATAACTAGATGGGGCCAGCGCTATGGCATAGTGGGTAAAGCTGCCGCCCACAGTGCTGGCATCCCATATGGGCGCTGGTTTGAGTCCTGGCTGCCCACTTCCGATCCAGCTCTCTGCTATGGCCTGGAAAAGCAGTAGAAGATGGCCCAAGTCCTTGGGCCCCTGCACCAATGTGGGAGACCCGGAAGAGTCTCCTGGCTCCTGGCTTCGGATCAGCACATTCCAGCCGTTGTGGCCATCTGGGGAGTGAACCAGCAGATGGAAGACTTCTCTCTCTCTCTCTCTCTCTCTCTCTCTCTCTCTGTAGCTCTGCCATTCAAATAAATAATAAAAATTTATCTATCTATCTATCTATCTATCAATCAATCAATCAAACACTAGAACTCCAGGATGGCTGAATAGTGTAGCCATCTGACTGCAGCTGCTCTGGGGTACGAAAAGAACAAAGGAAGGACCACATTTCCAGGGGTGTGGCTGACAGAAATTTTAGGCAGAGAAGTGGCAAAACAATGAAGGGGACAAGAGGAAGGGGACAGAGACACTGCTGTGGCCTGCCGTACTGCTAGTGAGCCACCATCTTACCAAGGTGTCAATGTAGGAAGAAGGTGCTACGCACCCCACCACTCGCCGTGCCAGCTGACGGAATTCCACGGTTGCCCAGACTTCTACTCCAGCCTGGAGAGCTGACGGTGGTCTGGGCAACACAGGCTCGCAGCAGGGAAGCTGCACTGCCTCCTTCCCACAACACCACTCCTCATAGCAAAGGACTCTGCAGGGGAAATGCACGTAGTGCACCTCCGCTCCACTCTTCCCAGAATCCACTGGAGTCAGAGTCAGGACAAAGAATGGGGCAAATAACAGATCCCTTGCATCCTGCAACTACGGGAGTTTTGGGGCATTAACCCTGGAGCTATGCTCGCACACTCTACATGAGCCAGGGGGATTGCCATTAATTTCTGGGGACTAATATCAGCAGAAGTCCATAACAAATCTACCCCCACCCTGGGAGATGTGGGTAATGACTCCACTGTACCTTGCAGCACTATGGCTATAACAGCTAGTTCTTAATTTCTCAGTTCCCCCAGAATCTACCTGGTGGACCTAGGAGTCCTCTGAGTCCACCTCTCTGAACCCATACCCTCCAGAGTAAAATCTCCTGTATACATTGTAGTCACCCTACAGGACTGGAGCAGGATTCAATTCACATCCTCTAGTCTCAAGACTAGGGCTTTTGGTATTATAAGCCACAGCACCAGTTGGACTGTCCCAGCAGGACCTGAGGAAGCATCCATCTGCATCACAGAGTCCTAGAGCCACAGCCAGGGGTGCCACAAGCCCCGGCATCACTCCAGCTTGCCAGCGGGAGAAGGGAACAGCCACCTTGTCTCCCTCAGCACCAAGAACAGGGCCCTGGCTATCACGATCCCCGAGGAGACTGACATGGAATTCTCTGTATATCAAAGATACAACATCATAGAAAACCCATATTCATCTATGAGTCATACATCCACCCCTGCAAACGACAGCAGACTAGACCATTGTGGCACTTATAGACACAACAGACATCGATTAAGCCAAAGAAGTCACTCAGAGACTGCACTCCTGGGCTCACCTAGAACCAAAGCCAAAGCAACAGGTAAAGTGATACCTTGCATTCCAGCTAAACCATAAACTCATTTCCCATAAGACTTACTCCATAAAGGAGAAGGGATGATTGTACCAGATGCACAGACGTCAACACAGGGCCACAGAAGACATGAAAAAGCAAGGTAGCGTCATGCCCCCTAAAGAACACAATACTCCTCCAGAATTAGATCCTGAGCTGAAGGAAATCTGTGAAATGCTAGACGTAGAACTCAGAATAATGATTGTAAGGAAACTCAATGTGAAGCAAGAGAATACAAAGAAGTGAGGAAGTGAACAAATAACATGAGTGAATGTATTATTATGGAGATAGAAATCATTAAGAAGAATCAACCAGAAATTTTGGAGATGAAATCTTCAATCAATGAAATAAGAAACATGACTGAGAACTTTAACAGCGGACAGGACCAAGTGAAGGCAAGAATTCACGAGCTCAATAAATAAATAACCCAATCAGACCAAAATAAATAGGAAAGAATGAAAAATGTCTTCATGAAATATGGGATACCATTAAACAACCAGATATTCATAGAATATGTATTCCTGAAGCAGAAGAAAAGGAAAAGGGTGTTGAGAACCTGCTAAATTAGATAATAGTTGAAAATTTCCCGGTGTTAAAAGAGAAACGGACATCCAGATATAAGAAACTCAAAGGACTCCAAGCAGATTTAACCCAAAAAATTTTCTCCAAGGGATATTGTAGTCAAATTGTCAAAAGTTAAGGACAAGGAGAGAATCCTGAACAGTAAGTGTCGAGTTACATGTAAATGAAAAACAATTACATTAACATTAGATTTCTCAGCAAGAAACCCAGAAGAAAGTGGGATGATATATTTTAAGTCTTAAAAGAAGAAAACTTCCACCAAGATTATTATATCCAGTGAAGTTATCCTTTAAAAGTGAAGGAGAGGGACCGGCACTGTGGCATAGTGGGTGAAGCCACTGCCTGCAGTGCCAGCATCCCATACGGGCACTGGTTCGAGGTCCGGCTGCTCCACTTCCGATCTGGCTCTCTTTTGTCATCTAGGAGAGCTGTGGAAGATGACCCAAGTCCTTGGGCCCCTGCATCCACATGGGAGAACCAGAGGAGACTCCCGGCTCCTGGCTTCTGGCTTCAGATAGGCACAGCTCTGGCCTTTGCGACCATCTAGGGACCCTCTCCCTCTCCCTCTCCCTCTCCCTCTCCCTCTCCCTCTCCCTCTCCCTCTCCCTCTCCCTCTCCCTCTCCCTCTTCCTCTCCTTCTCCCCCTCCTTCTCTCTCTCTCCCTCCCCCTCCCCTCCATCTCCCCCTCCCCCTGCCCCTGCCTCTACCTCTGCCTCTGCCTCTCTGTAACTCTACCTTTCAAATAAAATAAATCAATCTTTAAAAAATAGTGAGGGAGAAATAAAGTATTTTCCAGATAAGCAAAAATCAGAATTCACTACCATCAGACCAGCCTTACAAGAAATTCTGAAGTGGGACATGCATTAGAGGTAAACATTACGAAAACACATGACACCACTGAATTCACTAACAGAGCAGGTATAATCGGTATCCAATCAAGAAAATACCAGGGGTTAGTTCTTATCTATCAATACAAACCTTGAGTGTAAAAGGATTAAATTCTTCTGTCAAAATACTTAGGTTGGCTGAATGGATAAAAAAACCCAGATCCCAATATATGCTGCCTACAAGAAACTCACTTGACAAACGAAGATACACATATACTGAAAGTGAAAGGCTGGAAAAAATATACCAGGCAAAATGAAACCAGAAAGGAGCCAGAGTAGCTATACTGATATCAGATAAAATAGACTTTAAATCAAAAACTGTAAAAAGAGATTTAAAAAGACATTATATCTTGATAAAAGTTTCGATTCAGCAAGAAGACATAACAGTCAGAGATATTTATGTGCCAACACAAGAACACTCAGATATATACAGCAAATACTACTAGACATCAAGGGAGAGGTAGACTCCAACACAATAATAGTGGGTGACTAACATCCTACTCTCATCAATGTTCAGATCATACAGACAGAAAATCAATAAAGATACAATGGTGTTGAAATATACTATTGAGCAAATGGACCTAACAGGCTTTTACAGGACATTTCTCCCAATGGCTACAGAATACACATTCTTCACATAAGAACATAGAGTATTTTCTGGGATAGGCCACATATTGGGCCACAAATCAAGACTTAGCAAATTTAAGAAGATTGAAATCATAACAATGCATCTTGTCAGATCTAAAGGAATAAAACTGGAAATGAACAACAAGAACACTACAGCTCTCATAAAACTTGGAGGGGCCGGCACTGTGGCTTAGTGTGTTGGTCCACCACCTGCAAAGCCAGCACCCTATATTGGCACTGATTCATGTCCCATCTGCTCTACTTCTGATCCAGCTCTTCATTAATGGTCTGGGAAAGCACCTAAAGATGGCCCAAGTGCTTGGGCCCCTGTACCCATGTGAGAGATCTGGACAAAGCTCTGGACTCCTGGTTCATCCTGGCCTAGACCTGACCACTGTGGCCAGCAGATGAAGAATCTCTCTCTTGCTCGCTCTTTCTCTCTCTCTCTCTCTCCCTCCCTCTCTCTCACTCCCTTGCTCCCTCCCAACATCCCTCTCTAACTCTGCCTTTCAAATAAATAAAATAAATATTTTTAAGATAAAAATAGGGGGCCAGCGCCGTGGCTCACTTGGTTAATCCTCTGCCTGCGGCACCAGCATCCCATATGGGTGCTGGGTTCTAGTCCTGGTTGCTCCTCTTCCAGTCCTGCTCTCTGCTGTGGCCCAGGAGTGCAGTGGAGGATGGCCCAGGTACTTGGGTCCCTGCACCCACATGGGAGACTAGGAAGAAGCACCTGGCTCCTGGCCTCAGATCGGCACAGCGCCAGCCGTAGCAGCCATTTGGAGAGTGAACCAACAGAAGGTAGACCTTTCTCTCTGTCTCTCTCTCTCTCTCACTGTCTATAACTCTGTCAAATAAAAAAAATTTAAAAATTTAAAAAATAATTTAAAAAAGATAAAAATAGAACATCAGATAAAAAATTAGTTAAAATAAATATTTGGAAATTAAACAATATGCTGATGAATGATCAAAGGGTCATGGGAGAAACTGAAAAGGAAATAAGTGAAAATGAAAACACAACAAATGAAAACCTTTGGGATATGGAAAAAGTAGTATTAAGAGGGAATTAAGGCCGGCACCGTGGCTCACTAGGCTAATCCTCTGCCTGCGGCACCGGCACACCAGGTTCTAGTCCCGGTCCGGGCGCCGGATTCTGTCCCGGTTGCCCCTCTTCCAGTCCAGCTCTCTGCTATGGCCCGGGAGTGCAGTGGAGGATGGCCCAAGTGCTTGGGCCCTGCACCTGCATGGGAGACCAGGAGAAGCACCTGGCTCCTGGCTTCGGATCAGCGCAGTGCACCGGCCACAGTGCACCGGCTGCAGCGGCCATTGGAGGGTGAACCAACGGAAAAGGAAGACCTTTCTCTCTGTCCCTCTCTCTCTCACTGTCCACTCTGCCTGTCAAAAAAATAAAAAATAAATAAATAAAAATAAAATAAAATAAAAAGAGAGAATTAAGTACTTACATTAAAAAAGAGACAAATGACCAGACTTTTCAAGAAGTAATTCCAATTCTTCTCAATCTACACAAAACAATTGAAAGGGGGGGGGGGAGAATCCTGCCAAACTCCTTTTTTGAGGCCAGCATCACCTTAAATCCAAAAACATAAAAATATACAACAAAGAAAGAGAATTAGAGACCAATATACCTGATGAACATAGACTCAAAAATCCTCAACAAAATACTCGCAAATTGAAATAAATACCATATGATTATCTCAATAGATGCAGAGAAAGCATTTGATAAAACACAATATCCTTTCATAACAAAAACTTTAAGCAAACTGGGTATAGAAGGAACATCCCTCAACAAAATCAAGGCAATATATATCAAACCCATAGCCAGTATCATATTGAATGGAGAAAACTTGGAAGATCTGGAACCAGAAAAAGATGTTCATGTCACCATTGCTATTCAACATAGTTTTTGAAGCTTTAGCTAGAGCCATTAGGCAAGAAAAAGAAAGCAAAGGGATACAAATTAGAAAGGAAGAAGTCAAATTATCCCTGTTTGCCGATGACATGATTCTATGATTCTATATATAGGAGAACCAAAAAATTCCACTAAGAGACTATTGAAACTCATAAAGGAATTAGAAAAAGTTACAGGATATAAAACTAGCACACAAAAAGCAATAGCCTTTGTAAATGCCATGGCTGAGAAAGAACTTGTAAGATCAGTCCCATTCACAATAGCTACAAAAAATGTAAATGACTTAGAATAAATTTAATCAAGGAAGTGAAGGATCTCTGCATTGAAATTTATAAAACATAAAAGAAAGAAATAGAAGAAGACACAAAAATGGAAAAATCTTCCATTTTCATGGATCGGAAGAATCAATATAATCAAAATGTCCACACTTCAAAAAGCAATTTACAGAGTCAATTCAATTCCAACCAAAATAACAAAAATATTCTTCTTAGATCTAGAAATATCAATGCTAAAATTCATATGGGAAGACAAGAGACTGCAAATAGCTAAAGCAATCTTAAACAACAAACGCAAAGCCAGAGGCATCACAATATCAGATTTCAAGACATACTACAAGGCAATTATAACCCAAATGACCTGATACTGTCAAAAAATATAGACATGTGGACCAATGGAACAATATAGAAACCCTGAAGTCAATCCACATATCCACAACCAACTAATCTTTGACAAAGGAGCTAAAATCAATCCCTGGAGCAAAGACAGTCTCTTCAACTAATGGTCCTTAGAAAATTGGATCTCCAAAAGCAGAAGTATGAAACAAGACCTCTACTTTATACCTTTTTCAAAAACCAACTGAAAATGGATCAAGAATCTCAATCTACAACCTGATATCATCAAATTACTAGAGGAGAACACTGGGCAAACTGTGGCATAGGCAAAGACTTCTTGGAAAAGACCCCAGAAGCACAGGCAATGAAAGCCAAAATTGATAAATGGAATTACATCAAGCTGAGAAGCTTCTGCACTGCAAAGCAAACACTTAGTAAAGAGGCAACCAACAGAATGGGAGACAATATTTGCAAACTATGCAACTGATAAAGAATTAATAACCAAAATCTATAAAGAGCTCAAGAAATTCAACAACAGCAAAGCAAACAATCCAGTTAAGAAATGGGCAAAGGACTTAAACAGGTGTTTTTCAAGAGGAAATTCAAATGTCCAACAGATACATGAAAAAAAGCTCAGAATCACTAGCCATCAGGAAGATGCACATCAAAACCGCAATGAGGTTTCAGCTCTCCTGAGTTAGAATACCTCAGATTTGGAAAACAGATCTACCATGTGACCCAGCAATCCCACTTTTGTGAATTTACCCAAAGGAAATAAAATCAGTATATGAATTGTTATTTGTACCCCATGTTTATTGCAGCTCAATTCTTAATAGCTAAGATTTGGAATCAACCCAGATGTCTATCAACTGATAACTGGATAAGGAAATTGTGATATAGATATAGACAGTGTGGAATACTACTCAGTTATAAAAAAGAATGAAATCCCATCATTTGCAACAAAATAGATGCCCCTAGAAACCACTATGCTTAGTGAAATAAGCCAGTCCCCAAATCGGCCGCAATGGCAGGAGCTGTACCAATCCGAAGCCAGGAGCCAGGATCTTCCACGGGGTCTTCTACGGGGGTGCAGGGGTCCAAGGACCTGGGCCATCCTCCACTGGTATCCCAGGCCACAGCAGAGAGCTGGATAGAAAGTGGAGCAGCTGGGTCTCGAACCTACACCCATATGGGATGCCAGTGCCTCAGGCCAGAGTGTTAACCTGCCCTGCCACAGCACCAGCCCCGGCCTCATAATGTAAATTTAAAATATGTTATCTGAAAACTAAAAAAAGAAAGAAAGGGAGAAAAAGGGAGAGTGGGAGGGTGAGGGGGGAACAAGTGAGAGAGGGAGGGAAGGAACATCAGTGTATTTTTAGAATTGGATCTATGAGCTATACTGAATCTGAAAAACTAATTAAAATTTTAAAAAGAAGATTTAGTAACTGAATATTCTACTAAAAGTTTTAAAGGGGCCAGCGCTGTGGCACAGCAGGTTGATGCCCTGGCCTGGGGCACCGACATTTGGTATGGGCACCGGTTTGGGGCCTGGCTGCTTCGCTTCTGATCTCTCTGCTGTGGCCTGGGGAGGCTGTGGAGTGTGGCCCGGGTCCTTGGGCACCTGCGCCTCCATGGGAGACCTGGAGGAGGCTCCTGGTTTTGGCTCGGCGTGGTTCTGGCTGTTGCGGCCGGCTAGTAAGTGGGCCATCGAGTGGAAGACCTCTCCTCTCTCTCTCTCTCTCTCTCTCTCTCTCTGCCTCTCCTCTCTCTGTGTAGCTCTTTCAAATGAATAAACTTTTAAAAAAAGTTTTAAAAATGAAAACTTTGTAAACACACAGTATGAAACTTTGAAGAATAGTTCTGCATTCTCTTCCAAAAGTAAACATACATAGACTATCTTACTTTAAATTGGTCCTGAATTAGAAACTAATTCCTTACTGCACCAAATCTAAAATTAACGAACAGTGTTCATTTGGAAATACATTTCAAAAAGTGACTTAAAACCATATCCAAACTGAATACTGTAGAATTTTAAAAGTTTGAAACCATAATTTGAGTTTATGTTTTCATTTAGCGATATCTCATTTGAGCCTATAGTTACTTTATGAGGTTGGAAATCATTCACGTCACTGGTTTTCAAAACTGCTTGCTTGCCTATGCCCTAAAGGATTTTTTATTCATTTATTTGACAGATATTTTTATGCACCTCCTATGGACAGGTGCCATTCCATGTTCTTGGAATACAGCAGAAAAAGAAAGCAAAGCAAGATCTTTCCTTTAGAGACCTTACAGCTTAGTGGGACGACTCAAATGCTAAGTGCAATGACTATAGTAAAGGATGTGGTAGAAGGTGATATATGTTATGGGGAAAAAAAGCAGAAGAGGAAAAAAGAAGTCAGGAATGTAATGGTGGGGAGAGCACTGGATGCTTACAGTATTTCTAAGATTTGAGTGATGCCTTACAAGAGAAGAGAAGATAGGTCAAGTGTCGAAGAGTATTCCATACAAAGAGAACTGTGAATGCCAACACCCTAATGCGGGAGCTTGCCTAGAAGGTTCAAGAATGCCACTGTGTCTCCAGGGTGGTTAGGGATGGGGAGAGTACAGAAGAGGTCTGGAATACAATGGGAGACTCAAGGACTCAAGGAGCAGTTGTAGAGATGTCTGTTTTAACTCTGAGTGAAAGGTAGGAGAGGGAATTGACAGGTTTTAAAGAGAGGAATAACGTGATCTCACCTACGTTGTGGAAGGATCACTCTGGTTGCTTCATTGAGGATACCCTGGAGGGAAGGGTGAAAGAGAGGAGACCTCCAAGGAAGCTATTGATTAATCTAACTGAGAAACGATGGTTTCGGGGATTGGCTGCTGAGAATTGGTTTTCGTTTGGACATTTTTTGAAGGTGAGTCCCAACATCTAGAGGGCGTTTGGTGTGAGACATGAAAAAAGGTAAGCAACGTATCAGTGCTTTTGCTGTAAATATACGGAATCCGTAATGAGTCTGAAGTTCACGAGAAGGTACTGGGCTGTATACGTGCCTTTGAGACTCACTGGCTTTTGGACTATGCTGTTTAAAGCCACGAGCTGGATAAGATCACGAAGGGAATGACTGTGGGAAAAGATCAATGACAGAAGCACGTGGCAGTCAGCACTGGGACACTGGTTAGAGGAGGAAGAAAAAATGAAAGAGCCTGAAAAACAACATAGAGAGAGGGAAAAATAACCAAGATGATAGTCAAGTGGAAAATTTATGTCAAAGAGGAAAGATAATCAACTATATTAAATCATGCTGGTAGATCAAGTAAGATAAACACAAAATTGATCATTGGATTTAGAAACTGAAAATATAATGAACTCTATAATGTATTTTTGGTAGAAGGATGGGTAAAAGTCTTATAGAACCTAGTATATGACAGATTTTCTCCTGGAAATGCATTTTATGAAAAACTATATATGGATTTCAAAAAATATTGCACCAAAATGAATTTATCCTTTAATTTCATTTTCACTAACTTTTTTTATTTTTTTATTTTTATTTTTTGACAGGCAGAGTGGACAGTGAGAGAGAGAGAGAGAGAAAGGTCTTCCTTTGCTGTTGGTTCACCCTCCAATGGCTGCCGTGGCCAGCGCGCTGCGGCCAGTGTACCACGCTGATCCGATGGCAGGAGCCAGGTACTTCTCCTGGTCTCCCATGGGGTGCAGGGCCCAAGCACTTGGGCCATCCTCCACTGCACTCCCTGGCCACAGCAGAGAGCTGGCCTGGAAGAGGGGCAACCGGGACAGAATCCGGCGCCCTGACCGGGACTAGAACCTGGTGTGCCGGCGCCGCAAGGTGGAGGTTCACTAACTTTTTAAAGTACCCTCTTATTTAGGAGACTAGAGAAGAAGAATCAGGAAAAGCAAGCATACAACGCTCTTTTTTACTGAAAACTATTTATTTATTTATTTGAAAGGCAGAGTTAGAGGAAGAGAAAGAGAGTTTCCATTTGCTGGCTCACTCCCCAGATGCCCTCAATGGCCAGGCCTGGGTGTGGTCAGAGGTCAAAGCCAGGAGCCAGGACATTCATCCGGGTCTCTCACATGGGTGGCAGGGGCCCAAATACTTGGGTTATCTTCCACAGGTTTCTCAGGCCATTAGCAGGGAGCTGGATGAGAAGCGGAGCAGCCAGGACATGAACTGGCACCCATGCAGGCTGCTGCTGTCACAGGCCATGGCCTTATTGACTACATCACAATGCCGGCCCTGCAAAATTTTTTGAAGAATTTTTTTAGAAATGAGAACAAAAGCATGGTAATTTTCAGAGAAAGTGAGATTAAAAGAGGATATTTGCGGGGTGGGAAACAGAGGCATTTGGCCTGGTGGTCCAGACACTACTTAAAATGCTCACCTTGCATATAGAGCAGTTCGGGTTTCCTGCTAACACACTCCATAGGCAGCTGTGGTAATAACGGGAGGAACTGAGTTGCTGCCACCCACATGGGAGACCTGAATTGAATTGCCAGCTCTGGCTTCAGCTCCCAGCCTGGCCCTGGACTGTTATAGGCATTTGGGTATTGAACCAGAAAATGGAAATATTCTGTCTCTCCAAACGACAACAAAGGAACACAACCCCCAAGATTTTTAAGAGGAAAAATCATGGTATGCTTGGAGACTGATAGAAAATAATCTGTAGCATGTGAAAAATTAATGATGTGGAAAGGAGAATTGTTGTTCTAAGTTCTTGAGCAGGGAAAGGATGGGATCCATGCCCAAGTGGAGGAATTGCCTTCCAATCATGGCATAATCATTAACCGTACCAACGGGTGTAGACACAGAGAAAATGGCTATTTGATTGGTGAGTGGGTGCCTGTTGTGATGGGAAACAAGGGATGTGTTGCAGTGCTTGTAAGTAGATGACACGGTCTCCCCTGTGATCCTGGAAGTGACCGACTGGGATTTGGTGAAGCCTGCGATCACTGAAGAGTTCAAAACTCTGCATTTGCTATCTGGATGGACACATGTGCACTGTGAGTGCACACTGCAGACACTCTGCCTTGTGACCACTGCACTCTCCCTCAGAAGAAATACATTGCTCTTGCCTATAATTAGGAGAAAAGAAATGATCCTTAAAAAGGGTCGCCAATCTTGCTCCTCTCAGTCTTCAGTATGTCTAAATTCAGAATGTTCCAACAAGGGCCCAAACAGCCACGTGGAGCACACTGCATAGAAACATAGATAAGAGAGGGCAACACATCAAGTTCTACTGTGAATTATGGTGCTGTTTAATGAGGCTTCTCAGACAGCAATATGCACAGCTTCTATGTTTGGCACTCCCAAAGATTTTTACACCCTGGCACGATGTACTTTCAGACTTTAGGAGGGCTGAGCTGAAAGGGAGAAGGTGAGAGAGAGAAACTGGGCCAACTCCTTGAACACTCAAATTCTCAAGCAGACCAGACTCAAAGAAGAATCCATGTAAAAGTTGAGAATAAGGAAATGCATTTTCTTACAATTTCCCATGTTCATATCCCTCATTAGATGTTTTTGTGGAATCATTGTGTAATCATTAGAAGTTTTTGGAAATAATAAAATAATAAATAATAGTAGAAATAATAAGTAGTAAATAGTAATAAAAATAAATAGTGAAGTAATAAATAATAGTAAAATAATAAAATCTAAGACAATCTGGTTCATTAACATTGACAAAAAGAAACAGCTCAAAATATTCAAGATGAATGTTCGATTCAATTACTGTGGAGGGCAAATGAAAGAAAATGTAGCTCAGGACTCTCCAGAAAGGAGGGAACATTCTTTCTTAAACTAAGAACTGTTTTATCCTTTACAGAATGTTTGTATGGTCCTTGATTGCCATGACAGCAAACCTAGGATGACCGAAAACCCATCGACTGAAACAGGAGAGAACCGAGAGCCAGATGTAGCAGTTGATGACACAGGTTTTAGTCTTGCAGGAAAGCCTGGGATCGAAGGGTCTCAACAGTCTTCAAACACAATTCAAGAGGACACTAACAAGGGCATGGATATGAGCCAAAGCACTTAATATGCCCACAGTTGATGGGGTCTACGGCAGGGCCTTTTATGGGGTAAGTCATACAGATAATCACCACCAGGAAAGTCAATCCTTGGGTGGACAGACTTCCAGTCAGTAAAACCAACAACCTGTACCTGAGCTCCGAACTGCCCTCTGCAGCCGTTAGTATGACACATGCTATGCAGCAGGGAGGCTGGCAGCTCTGACTGATAAATGGGAAACAACTTGATGGAGACAATTTGCTACAACTAATATAGAATTTTCTTTATCTCCCAGGACACCTCTGTTAGCCCGACCAAACTTCCTCTGGCAGTACTTCGGTAATGTGTCTAACACATTTTTGTTTTAGTTTAGTCTTACTGCTATAAAATAGAGCCCTTGACTGGGTAATTTATAAATAATGGGAATTTGTCTCTCATTGTCCTAGAAGTTGGAAAGTCCAAGATCAAAGCATTAGTAGGTGTTGTGTCTGATAAGGGCTTGCTCTCTGCTTCCAAGATGGTCCCTTTCTCTGTAACCACACATGACACATGACTCAGGAAGTGGAACACCTGAGCAGCTTTCTGAAGCCTCTTATGTCACAACATGAATCCCACTCATGGAACTGAATCACTGCCCCAAAGGCCTCACCTTGAATAGCACTACAATTGGAATTCTGTTACACCATGAACTGTGGAGTGACCCATACATTCAAACCAATATTCCTCTTGGAAGTAACTAATGGGAGATGCAGGCAGGCATATTGCCTGCTGGTCAAGACTCCCTTGTCCCATATCAGAGTGCTGGGGTTCAAGTTTTGACTTGAATTCCAGCCTTGCTAATAAAGATCTGGGAGGCAATTGTGGTGGCTCAAGAGATTTGGTTCCTACCACCCATATAGGAGAGCTGGATTCAGTTCCCACCTTCCACATAGGAGACCTCAATTGAGTTTTTGCTCCTGGCTTAGGTGGGAATATTTGGGGAGTGAACCAGCAAATGAGCACCCTGTGTGTCTATCTACCCATCTCTCTGCCTCTCAAATAAATAAATAAATAAAATGTTAAAAAAATAATTGAGAGAGGAAGTAACTGGTGGGGTGGCAAGAGCTACCATGAATTCAGCAACACTGGCATTTTATTACTTTTAAAAGCATCTACAGAAATCTGCATTTATTATGTACATTTATTATACATAAGTATATTTATTTTTGATTACCACATACATGTGCAAGAGATCTTATTTATTCTGAATAAAGATAAGGTTTCACGTGCACCTAGACTCTTGACTTAATCTCAAAACCCCCATGGTCAATTGGGCCAGAGTTTGAAAGTTGCCGTTACAATCCCATTCCTTCTCGCCTCATTGTGTTATCTTGCATCAAGCAGCCCCATTTTCTCTGGTTGCTCTTAAAATCTGTCATCTCTGTTTATGATTCTGAAACTGGGGTCCCATGGAAGGTTCTAAAGAAACCATCTCCATCTATCCTAAAATGTGGTAGAGAGCACACAGACGCCTCATAAACCTGGTTGTCCCCAGAGCTATGTACAACAAAGCTTCCTAGTCTGAAGTTTTCATTTCAGAGATTATGAGATTGATGAAAACAGAAATTGAAATATGTAAAGAGCTGTGCATTCCAACGTCTTCTATCAAAAGTTCCAAAGGGAATTACAAAGACTACTCTGACACTGAGAACAGTTGAAATCGTCAGAATCCTTATTGGTTTGGGTAGTACAATACATAAAAATGAGCATTTCTTCAGTTTAAGCTATAGTTTCATACAAATGTTTTTATTATAAGAAAGAGTGAAGATTATAAATGAAGCACTGAGGAGAAAAATGGCTGCCCAATCGTCTTGCCTCGAATCGAATCACCACTGGAGAGCTATCAATGTTTCATTTGTGCTTTCCCAACATTAGTAAGAATGTTTATGATTGGAAAAAATTCATTTCCAAATATTTTATGTGTTTCCTTTGCCATATGTTTGAAACTGGGCTTCTAACTGTCTCCCTGGAATCACAAGTGAGTTTACAAGAGTGCTTATTTCCAAAGGAATCTTGGAGAAATATAAGAAAAATAACAGTAAATGAAATAACACATGTGTGGGTTTCAAGTGTAGACAGATTTAATATAAATTGAAGCGTCTCATTTATTTTCCCGTTCTTGAAACCCTAAGAATCATCTTAACTGTAAAATTAGAGAACACCTAATAGTGTGTGTTAGCATTATTAGTACGGAGCCATGTAAGAACAGTCCACAAGTCTCTAAGCTAAATTTACAAAGTGCCTCGCCCAGGAAGCCTGCCACGATATGCTGAACACAGAAATGCTCATCTCCCCCCAGCTGCTGCACTCTAGTCTCTTCCTCCCCTTCCTCGTCCTCCTTCCCTGTGCTAACCCAGGTTCCTCACCTCCCCCACCCCAGTACCACATCAGGGCAGAGTCTGCTGGAAGAGACGGTTGGGGGCAAAGCAAGAGGCGAAGCCGACCCTCTGACAGTTCCTCTGGTTCTCTCTTTCCCACTGCTGTGCTCATCTCCTCTGCAGGGCCTCAGTGCTAGAGAAGGGCTCCTACCTCTCTCCGAGCTGTCATCCTGTCCCATCACGTCACTGCTGCTCCAACTCCAGCCGTGAAATGTTTCAGATGGCTGTCCTTTCTGGAAAGGGAAATATCCCATGAGCAACTTTGAATTTTCCTTTAAAAACACAGAATCATCTTTTAATCCATTATGAACATTACCTCTAAAGTGGTCTTATATTATCTTACAGATTATGAGTAACCAAGAAAAAAAAAAAGAAAACAAAGAGGCAGAGAAAGGAAACTTCCCTGCCAAAAGCAAAGACACTATTGTTAAAATTAAGCATTGCAGAGAAATTAGAATGATCACATCAGATAAAATAAAGGATGGTTACATTCATTTACAAACTGATCTTCTCTTCCCACAAATATTTATAGAGATCTACTACATAGGAGGCACAGTGCTGTGGTCTACATTTGCAAAATTAAAAAGGAAAGAATCGTGCTGCATTGGTCAGCATAAAATTTTCAATAGCTTAACACTGTAACAGTTTCCTTCTTGCTTACGTCGCGGTCTGATTAGATGTTTCACGTTTGCTGATTCAGAGCTCTCCTTGGAGTCCACCATTGGCAACTCTGCATTTAGCAGACCTATTAGCCAAGACAGCATGTGGAAGGATAGCACAGGATGATTTGTGGTCAGGTCTGGAGACAGTATCTATGATTTCTGCCATCCCACTAGCCAAGAGCCCAGCTGTAGTCCTGACATAGCTGCAAAGGAAGCTGGGAAATGTAATCTCCCCAGGTGATCAGGAAAAGGAAGTAGGATTGGTCTCTGCCATAGTACCCTTAGCGAATCACAAGGCAATGCAGAGTATTTCCTGGCATCCGGAAGGCTTTCTATAGATATTTGTTGGTTGAATTCAGAAAGTGACTGGAAGACAGAGGGCAATGAAGAAAAATGGGGGACAGGATGCAGATAGTTTAAGAAGTAGATAAAAGCATTGTGGAAGACACTAAGGACATACCTCAGAAATCTGAATATAGACCTACTATATGACCCAGCCATCCCACTCCTAGGAATTTACCCAAGGGAAATGAAATCAACATATGAGGGGCTGGTGCCGTGGCTCACTTGGTTAATCCTCTGCCTGCAGCACCAGCATCCCATATGGGTGCCGGGTTCTAGTCCTGGTTGCTCCTTCTAGACAAGCTCTCTGCTGTGGCCTGGGAAGGCAGTGGAGGATGGCCCAAGTGCTTGGGCCCCTGCACCCACATGGGAGACCAGGAAGAAGTACCTGGTTCCTAGCTTTGGATCAATGCAGCGCTGGCCGTGGGGGCCATTTGGGGGGTGAATCAATGGAAGGAAGACCTTTCTCTGTCTCTCTCTCTCATTGTCTATAACTCTACCACTCAAATAATAAAAGAAATCAGCATATGAAAGTTATCTGTACACCATGTTTATTGCAGTTCAGTTCACAACAGCTAAGAAACAGAATCAACCCACATGACCATCAATTGAAGACTGAACAAAGAAATTATGGTATGTGTGTACACACACACACACACACACACACACACCATGGAATACTGCACAGCACTAAAAAATGAAATCCTGTCATTTGCAACAAAATGGATGCAATTGGAAACCGTTAAACTTAGTGAAATAAGCCTGTTCCAATAAGACAAATACCATATGTTCTCCCTGATCTGTGGTAACTAATAGCATATCTAAAAGGTAATGTATAGGGCTGAAATTGACATTTTGAGATGCGATGATTTTAACAGCCTTTGTCTCAACTGTTAAGGAAGAATTTTTTTTCTTCACGCTATGTGTTGGACTCCTTACTTAGTGTAGGGTTAATCTTATGAGTATAAAGTTAACTGAAAATAAATCTGAGTAAAAAATAATAATGAGAATAGGAGACAGAGGAGGAAGAATGGTGGGAGTGTGGATGGGAGGGAGGGTAGGGTGGAAAGTATCACTATGTTCCTGAAGCTCTATATGTGAAATACATGAAATTTGTATACCTTAAATAAAATTTAAAAAAACAAACACATTTTTTAAAAAGTGGAGAGGTTTTTGAATGGAGTACTATGTTAGAAACTCCTTCCTTGTTTTGACTCTTTCTTATTACAAGATTTCCTCCAAGGTAATATACTACTTAGACTTAAATTGCATTTTCTTTTTTTAAAATATTTATTTACTTTTTATTTGAAAGTCAGAGCTACAGAGAGGCAGAGGGAGGGAGGGAGGGAGAGAGGGAGAGGGAGAGAGAGAGAGAGAGAGAGAGAGAGGGAGGGAGAGAGAGGTCTTCCATATGCTGGTTCACTCCCCAGATGGTGGCTGAAGCTGTGCCAATCTGAAGCCAGGAGCCAGGAGCTTCTTCCAGGTCTCCCATGCGAGTGCAGGGGCCCAAGGACTTGGGCCATCTTCTACTGCTTTCCCAGGCCATAGCAAGGTGCTGGATCAGAAGTGGAGCAGCTGGGACTCAAACCGGTACCTATATGGGATGCTAACACTGCAGGCAGCAGCTTTACCCACTATGCCACAGTGCTGGCCCCTACTTTTTTTTTTTTAATATTTATTTGAAAGGCAGAGTTACAGAGAGGAGAAGCAGAGAGAGAGAAAGAGAGAGAGAGAGAGAGAGGTCTTCTCTCAGCTTATTCACTCCCTAAATGGCTGCAATGGCAGGAGCTGTGCCAATCTGAAGCCAGGAGTCAGGAGTTTCTTCCAGGTCTCCCATGTGGGTGCAGGGGCCCAAGGACTTGGACCATCTTCCTCTGCTTTCCAGGCCATAGCAGAGAGCTGGATCAGAAGTGGAGTAGCCGGGATATGAACCAGTGACAACATGGGATGCCAGTGCTGCAGGTAGCAACTTTACTCACTATGCCACAGCGCCAGCCCCTTAAATCGCATTTTCTGCGTATCTAGCTCATATGATCTTCGTAATGTTATGGGATAAGTATTATTGTTTCTCCCAGAATGATCAGAACACTGAGGCATGGGGAAGTAAAACTTGCTAGTCACACTCCAGTCATCACAACAGGGGACTCCTCTACATGTCCAGAGGCTGCCAAGGATGGAGGACCAGCCTGGGTGACAACCTCTCTTCACGCTGTCTTCCGGCTTCCACTATGGCACTTGAAAACTCGGTTGATGGGTATTTTAAGGTGATGTGTATTTTCTCTCTGCCTACTATCTTTCCTTTGATAACATGAAATTTCCCTACAGTGTGATAAAGAGAGTACTTGTTTTCAATTATTCTTCATTGCATTCACTAGTCTTCCGAATCTTAGAATTAATATTTTCCTCCCTCTTGGAAAATTTTTAGTAATTATCAATTTAAATTTCCTCTGTCTTTCTCCATATTTTCTCTATGTAGAACTTAGGTTGGATGTAGACATGATCTTTCCTTTCATCCTTTAGGTTCCTGAACATTTCCTTACATATTGTCCCTTTTCATGTGCCTCTAACATACAGTTACTGTAATTTCTTTAGCTCAGCTGCGTTTCAATTTATAAAATCTCTCTCCAGCCATTTCAAATCTGCTATTTAACCAAAACACAGATTTACCAGTACCAATGACTGTGATTTTCATTTTCTGATATTTGTTTTGATATTTTTTCGAAGTTGCTTAATTTCAATAATACTTTGTCCTTCCATCATACATTCAATAAATTGTTTTGTACCTTTAAGCATACTAAGCACAATTATTTCATATTTGCCTTTGTTGCCATTTCCAACATCGGTGGTTTTTTTTCAGCCTGCGATATAGCAGTAGTTTGCTGCTTCTCTTCACTTTCACTCATGGTGTCTTATTTTTGTGTACAGTTAGTAAGTTTTTATGAATGAACTGATTTCCATTGGAACTTTGGGGTAATTATTTTTTTTTTTTGACAGATAGAGTTAGATAGTGAGAGAGGAAGACAGAGAGAAAGGTCTTCCTTCCATTGGTTCACCCCCCACATGGTCTCTACGGCCTGCATACTGCGCCGATCCGAAGCCAGGAGCCAGGTGCTTCCTCCTCGTCTCCCATGAGGGTGCAGGGCCCAAGCACTTGGGCCATCCTCTACTGCACTCCCTGGCCACAGTAGTGAGCTGGCCTGGAAGAGGAGCAACCAGGGCAGAATCCGGCGCCCCAACCAGGACTAGAACCCGGTATGTGGTGTTTTTAGCTTTTGTGGTTGTTTGAGGGGAGCAGGCAGGGTGGAAGACAAGGATAATGTGAAGTTAGGCAACAAATGCACATGAATGCAGGCTTCAGGTTAGGAATTATTATGAAAAATTTTGGTTGCCTTTTCTTTTTTCAAAGTTCCTAGAATATAACTCTTTCTCTCTGTAACTGTGGTTAATTTTTCCTATTTTTAGAATAAGGATATTTCTCTATGTATCCTGACTGTATGCCAGGGTCATGTTTCTTAACTTACACCCTGGACCAGATCCAGGGTTTTTTCTTTTGACATATGAATGATTCATTAAAACTGGAGTTCACTTTCTGCTTCCTCATTGTTTCTCACCTCTGTGGAGTTTCTTCATTCCTCGGTCAGCATTAATCAGTAATCGTTTTTGAAAAATACTTTATTTTTTTGAAAAATAGTTTTTGAAAAATACTTTACCACAGGCACTGTGGTACTGCAGGTTAAACCACCACTTGTATTGCTGGCATCCCACGCAGGTACTTGTTCATGTCCCAGCTGCTCAGCTTCTGATCCAGCTCCCTGCTAATGTGCCTGAGAAAGCAATGGAAGATGGTTCAAATGCTTGAGCTCCTATCACCCACGTGGGAGACCTGCATGGAATTCTAGGCTCCCGGTTTCAACCTGGTCCAACCCCGGGTGTTCTGAGCATTTGGGGAGAGAACCAGCAGCAGATGTTTTTCTGTCTTTCCCTCCCTCTGTAATTCTGTCTTTCAAATCAATAAACAAACTTCAAAGAAAAGTTAATAAAACTTTATCAAATAATGTTAGATGTGTCCTATTAAGAATTTCTCTTGGGGCCGGCGCTGTGGCGTAGTGGGTAAAGCAGTGTCGGCATCCCATATGGGTGCTGGTTCTAGTCCCAGCTGCTCCACTTCGCATCCAGCTCTCTGCTATGGCCTGGGAAAGCAGTAGAAGATGGCCCAAGTCCTTAGGCCCCTGCACTTGAGGGGGAAACCCCGAAGAAGCTTCCTGGCTCCTGGCTTCCTATCAGCCCGCCTCCTGCCATTGCGGCCAATTGGGGAGTGAACCAGCTCACGGAGGACCTTTCTCTCTCTCTGCTTCTCCTTCTCTCTCTGTGTAACTCTGACCTTCAAATAAATAAATAAATATATTTTTTAAAAAAGTAGAATTTACCTGTATATCAGATTGCCATATTTCCAGAAACTCAGGTCAAAGTCGGCTATCTTCTCAGACTTTAAAGCCCTCGTATGCTCTAAACTGGATTTCTGCTTCTGCGAACTGATGGATTATGCAATATATGCTAAATGATTACAAATGGGCAATCCAGGAAAAGATCACTGCAAATGAAACAGAAATAGAAAACATTAAAATGCAGGCAGAGACCGTCAACAAGAAGGCTGCAAAGCTGACTTCTCCTCCCCTTCTTTGACAACAGTGTTAGGAAGTAAAAGAAAGAAAAAGAAAGAGAGCACATGAAAATCTAATTGCACAGAAGAGGAGGTAGTCTAATAAAATTAGTTGAACAATCAAGTAGGCCATTTGGGACATGACTTTAAACCACTATTATTAGCAATAAGCTCTGTGCTAAAAGATAATTATCCTTTAAGATATTAGGTAGCTATAGTGATACATTTACATAATTGTTTTATACAGAAGAAGTCATATTTGCATGCTTAATTTTTGCTCTCTGTTTAGGCATAGCTAATTTTTTCAAAAGTTTGCAGACCAATGCTATAACCAACTGGATTTTCTTTTTCTAGACAATAAAGAGCCACTGAAGCCAAAGGGTAACACGATTATTTTGCTACTTAGGAAGATTAATTTAATTATAAAATTCAGGATGAATCCAAAGGAGAAAGAGTGGTGGCAGGAAGATAAGTTTCTCATGTTGTAACTTAATGTTCAAGACAGCTTCCTCCTTCCGTGTCCACAAATACAGCTTGACGGCAATTTCTTACAAAGCTGAAGTCTGGCTGGGGTTTCATTGGATTAGCATCAGTAATACTGGACTACCAATTGGCTTTCTTAACCATACTTTGTAAATCATGACCTCCAAATAATTTATGTTAAACAATTAACTGTGCTTCATAATCATGATCGGAAACAGTCGATCATCTGTTCATACATATTTTAGAAACATGATCACCAGCAGGCCTGGAACATAGTACACTCTAATGAATTGAAATTAATTAATTTCATTTCAACATTATTACTTTCTCTAGCCAGGGAACTATAATCAAGACAAAGAAAAGAAACTTAAAGCAGAAATTTTAGTATTTTTCTTGGTTTGTTTCTGTGTGGTATGTTTCATATAACTCACAAAATTTATTCCTGATTCATTTCTTTTAAGATTAAAGTCAGAAGATTAAGAAAATTTACCACACTTGTCTTTACAGCTTTAAAATTTTTTTGACAGGCAGAGTTAGAGAGAGAGAGAGATAGAGAGAAAGATCTTCCTTTGCCGTTGGTTCGCCCTCCAACGGCCGTTGCGGCCGGTGCACCACACTGATCTGAAGCCAGGAGCCAGGCACTTCCTCCTGGTCTCCCATGCAGGTGCAGGGCCCAAGCACTTGGGCCATCCTCCACTGCCTTCCCAGGCCACAGCAGAGAGCTGGACTGGAAGAGGAGCAACCGAGATAGAATCTGGCGCCCCAACCGGGACTAGAACCTGGGGTGCCGGCGCTGCAGGCAGAGGATTAGCCTAGTGAGCCACAGTGCTGGCCTATTCACAGCATTATAATTAAGAAGTATGGGTTCAACATCACAGCCCCAGATCTTCTGCCACATTTGTGTGCTCTTCCTCAGAGCAGGCAGAGGGAAATGTGGGTCACACTGCTTTTGTCACTGACAGTTTTAAAACTCTGAGTTTGTTTCTAAGGCTGTCCCGGCCCTTTCTCCAGAATAAGAGCTGTAACGGATAAAACAGTCAGAGGTGGAGCGATAGGAGAAAAACAGAGATCTAAGAGGAAATGAGATAAAAGAAAGGGGTCAGCAAAAGTGGCCCCTGCTTGACTAAGCCTGTCTAGCAAGGGAACCAGGAAGGGGTCACATTCTTGGCACAAAGAAAAGCAAACACGACCAAGGAAATCAAGAAGGTATTTTACCCCTGGCACCAAAAAAAAAAAAAAAAAAAAAAAAGTCAATGATTCTTAATCAATTAAGTAAATCCAAATTAAAGGTTAAGTGTCTGATTTGCCGAAGTGTGAAGCTTTTTGTAAAACACTGGACTGTGCAGCAAATCATTTGTAGGAATAAAAGGAAGCTTTCACGGGTCCAATTCTTGTCCTGTTATGAGGAACTAGGAGGCTGCCAGCCTTCTCCTGGCACCACTAAAACCCACCAGCTTCTGTGCTGATTCAGCACATTCACTTTCCCATGGTGCCCCGAGCCTCCTCCAGCATGTGGAAGACGCCATGATGAACACATGTATCTCTGTGTGGAGACGCCAGGAAACTTCCCGAAGATCACATGCATTGAGCCCTGCCCAAACTCAACTGCACTTGTAGATTCAATCAGGGTGCCACCCCCTGCCCAAAACAGGTCAAATGAACTGGAGTGGGGAGCAATTCTCCCAAATGAGGCTGCTTGCATATACTTCTGAGTGTGTACTATCTCTTTAAATAAATCCTACCCCCATTCTTGCACTCTCTCTGTCTCAGCTTTCAGTCCTTCACTCATGCCAAGACAAGATCTTGTAATACATCCAGCTGGGGACACCCCATCCCACAAGAGTCCTTACTGTGGAAACCAAACCCAGTGACGGCACACCTTAATGTAACATTCAAGTATAGCATTACAAGTGTACTATCTGTTCTTTGCAGTTGCACCCAGAGTTATACTTGTTGCATGTTCTGGGTGTTCTTCGTGGAGAACCAGAAATGAAAGTTGTACTCTGACTTCCTTCTAACATGTGTGCATTAACCATTTCTCATTCATGTTTTTATCTCTATGGTCGTAGCACAGTGTCTGACACATAGGAGCAAGTGTTCAATGAGTTTTTAATAGATTTTTTAAAAGATTTATTTATTTATTTGAAAATCAGAATTACACACAGAGAGGAGAGTCAGAGAGAGCCAGAGAGAGAGGTCTTCATCCAATGGTTTACTCCCCAATTGGCCGCAATTGGCTGGAGCTGTGCCGATCTGAAGCCAGGAGCTTTTTCCATGTCTCCCACATGGGTGCAGGGGCCCAAGGACCTGGGCCATCTTCCACTGCTTTCCCAGACCATAGCAGAGAGCTGGACTGGAAGTGGAGCAGCCGGGTCTCGAACTGGCACCCATACGGGATGCCAGCACTTCAGGACAGGGCATTGACCTGCTGTGCCACAGTACTGGCCCCTTTAATACATTTTTTTTTAATCTTCTCCAGTACAATCTTTCTCTTGGCCAAAAGTAGTTATTCAATAGCCATATTTTACTATTCAATCTTTATTAGGAAATGAAGTGTCTTTGTAAAGGGTTTTTGTTACTAGAAAGTACTCCAACATTTCCATTCTATCTGAGCTAAAAAGGCCCCCAGCCAAACTCTGCCAGTGCACATGGGTAAAAGGAGGAGATCTGTTGTACTTAGTCAGCCAAAACAATGATCTCTGAAAACACTGAACTTCGTGCTAATTTTTAAAGATGAACAAGATAAAATTCAACAGGAACATACTACTGCTTGTGGGAAAGCCGCATTTCAGTACTGTTGTTATCACCACATATTCTTTTTTTTTTTTTTTTTTTTTTGCATAGGGAGCTACAGGTTTTACAGTACATTTGCATGCCTGAATTCTAGGTCATTGTCTTTTTTTTTTTCTTTGTAAAGCTTATTTATTGGAAAGACAGAGAGAGACTGACTTACTATCTGGTAGTTCAAATGCCCAAGTAGCTGGGTTGAGTCAAACTGAAGCCAGGAAGCAGGGTCTCCCTCCCACATGGGAGGCAGGGACCCAACTACTTGGGTTGTCATCTCCTGCCTCCCAGGGTGTGCGTTACTAGGAAGCAGGGTTGGAAGCAGAGGTGGGACTCAAACCCAAGCACTCTGATATGGGATGTGGGTATACCAAGTGGCAGCTTCACCCTCTGCACAACTCCTGGCCCAGGTCAGTCATTTTCTAACTGCTACCCTCTGGGGTAAGTTACTCCATCTTTCTGAGCTTTGAGGCCCTCATTTACAAAATAGAGGTTGCACCAGGATCATTTTCAAGGGGGTTGAGAGGAGTGAAGAAAACAATATATTTGAAATATTTAGCGAGTTATCTGATATGTAGAAGAGTTGATAAATGTTAGCTAGTGTTATTCTAGAGACGATGATTGAAATAAACTCATCAATGAGCATGTTATTAATCAAATACCAAAGGACATTTATTAAAAAGATTTTATGTATTTGTTTGAAAGACAGAGGGGGGAAGGAGGGGTTCAAGCACTCAGGTCTTCTGCAGCTTTCCCAGGCACATTAGCAGAAGCCGGATTGGAAGTGGAGCCGCTGGTGCCCATATGGTATACCTGAGTCTCAGGTGGTGGCTTAACCCACTACACCATAACTCAGGTCCCCAAAGGAAACTTCTGAGCAAGTTAACAATCCACCATTTATGCAAAGAGTTTTTTCAAAGACACTGAAAACAGAAATGTAGGGGCCAACGCTCTGGCATAGTAGGCTAAGCTTCCGCCTGCGATGCCGGCATCCCATTTGGGATGCTGCTCCTCTTCTGATCCAGCTCTCTGCTATGGCCTGGGAAAACAGTGGAAAATGGCCCAAGTCCTTAGGCCCTTGCACACTCATGGGCGACCTGGAAGAAGCTCCTGGCTCCTAGCTTTGGATAGGCCCAGCTCTGGCCATTGTAGCCATTTGGGGAGTAAGCCAGCAGATAGAGGACCTTTCTCTCTGTCTCTCCCTCTCTCTCTCTCTGTCAGTTATTCTACCTCCCAAATAAATGGATTTTAAAAGAAAAAAAAAAAAAACAGAAGTGTAACTTCAGAGCACTGGATAGAGTCACCTTCCCCAGAGACAACTGCCCACCCCAATGTGCTCTGGACACAATGTCCAAGGGTAGGCCAATCCACATTTCTTCCCTTCCCTTAGCCCTCTACTTACTCCTCTGATCTTTGCTGCTTCTGTAAGCTCTCAACAGACAAGGAGGGAATCTAATTTAATTCACCTTTGAATTTCTAGGCTCTACTACAAGACTGGCACACTGTACAGGCATGCAAAGTGTTTACTGAATGAATGATTGGGAACTACTGCATTTCTCCTCGCTGTTGATCATTCTCCTGACCATCAGAGGCATCCCCTTCCTAGGTTCTTCATCCTGCAATTCCAACTTGGTGTCATGCCACACACCCTCACCGCGTGTTTTCATAACGTCACTGTGTCCTTACTGTCTCTGGAATAGCTCCTTTTTCTCTACTGTGTTACAACAGTTTCCCTTCGTCTCCTTGTACCTAGTTTTTAATCTTGTTTTCTTTTTAAAAAATTGTTATTAACATAAAGACAACAGATTTCATAGGTACAATTCTAAGAAGATAACCATATTTCCATCCCTCTCTTTCTCCCTCCCTCAATTCCCCTCCTTCTTTTCTTTTTTTTTTTAAATTTTTCCAAAAGCATAATTTTTATAAAGATTTATTTATTTATTTGAAAGGCAGAGTTACAGAGAGGCAGAGAGAGAGAGAGAAAAAGAGAGAGAGAAGTCTTCCATCTGCTGGTTCACTCCCCAAATGGTTGCAATGGCCAGTGCTGCGCTGATCTGAAGCCAGGAGCCAGGAGCTTCTTCCAGGTCTCCCACGCCAGTGTAGGGGCCCAAGGACTTGGCCATCTTCTACTGTTTTCTCAGGCCATAGCAGAGAGCTGGATCGGAAGTGGAGCTGCTGGGACTCCAACTGGTGCCCATTTGGAATGCCGACACCACAGGTGGTGGCCCTGCCTGCTAAGCCACAGAGCCAGCCACCCAAAAGCATAATTTCAATCTACTCTATATTCATAGGTTTAATCCTCCACTAACCACAATATTCAACAAATAAAAAGTAGAAAGACCACAGTTCCATAGGAGTATAAATAAGAGCTAAAAACAGCAACCAAATCACAAGATGTTTGTTTAATTCCAATATTTTTTGTATTTTATATTAAGTACCACATATCAGAGAAAACATATTACAGCTGTCACTAAGCATAATTGTTTCCTGTTGTAAAAAACAGGATTTCACCCTTTTTTATGGCAGAATAGTATTCCATAGATTATTTATACCACATTTTCTTTATCCAGTTATCAGTTGATAGACATCTGGGTTGATTCCATATCTTAGCTATTGTGAATTGAGCTTAAATAAACATGGGAATACAAATACTACTTTCATATACTGATTTCATTTCCTTTGGGTAAATTCCCAAAAGTGGGATTGCTGAGTCATGTGGTAGATCTATTTTCAGATATCTGAGGAATCTCCATACTGTCTTCCACAGTGGCTGTACTAGTTTACATTCCACCAATAGTGGGTTAGGGTACCTTTTCCCCCCACATCCTCAACAGCATGTATTATTGATTTCTTATGACAGCCATTCTAACTGAGGTAACTAGAAACCTCATAGCAATTTTGATTTGCATTTCCTTGATGGCTAGTGATCCTGAGCATTTTTTCATATGCCTGTTGGCCATTTGGATTTCATTATTTCAAAAGTGCCTTTTCATGTCCTTTGCCCATTTCTTAACTCAGTTGTTTGTTTCATTGTTGTTGAGTTTCTTGAGCTCATAATAGATCCTGAATATTAATTTTTTTTCAGTTTCATAGTTTGCAAATATTTTCTCCCATTCTGTCACTTGCCTCTTCACTTTGTTGCCTCTAATCTTTACAGTCTTCTTTGCCCATCCCAAAGTCGAATACATTCTTCTTCCAGAATGTTCTTTCTAAAATGCAGATCTAATCACAACACTTTACTAGCATAACATTTTCTGAAGTCATCCCAAAAAGTTTGAAATTGAATTCTTCAGAAGGGCACATAGTCACTAATTTTTCTCCTACCTCTATCCAGACTCCTTCCTCTTTCCTGCTCTCCAGCTTACCTACATATCCTGAATGGGATGTGATCTCTGATCCCTTCTCTACTCCAAGATTTGGGATTTTAAAGTGTGCCAATTTCACTGCCTGGAGCATTCTTCTCTTCTCTTTGTCCATCCAAATCACACGTTTTGCACTGTGATTCACAGGAAATTTTTTCTAGTCTATTTGGATCCTATTCTCCATTCAGTGCTCAGGTGTCCCACTGCCAGAAGTTTGGTCTCCGGCATGGTAGTACTGAAGAGCCGGCAACTTTAGGGGGTAGGGTCTAGTGCAAGGTGGTGTGGTCATGGGGCACCACCTTCAGAACAGACTAATGCAGCTCTTGTAGAACCGGGTTAGTGTCTGAGAGAATGAGTCGCTATAAGCGAACTTCTCCCCCCCTTGAATTCCTCTTCTGAATACATTCCCATCATTGCGATGCTCATCAGCAGGCTGAGCGGAAGCTGGAGCCATGCCCTTGACTCTCAAGAACTGTGAATTAAACGATCTCATTTCTTTCTTTTCTTTTCTTCCTTTCTTTTTTTTTTTTTTTTTTTTTTTTTTTGACAGGCAGAGTGGACAGTGAGAGAGAGAGACAGAGAGAAAGGTCTTCCTTTTTGCGTTGGTTCACCCTCCAATGGCCGCCGCGGCCAGCGCACCTCGCTGATCAGAAGGCAGGAGCCAGGTGCTTCTCCTGGTCTCCCATGGGGTGCAGGACCCAAGCACTTGGGCCATCCTCCACTGCACTCCCTGGCCACAGCAGAGAGCTGGCCTGGAAGAGGGGCAACTGGGACAGAATCTGGCGCCCCGACCGGGACTAGAACCCAGTGTGCCGGCGCCACAAGGTGGAGGATTAGCCTGTTGAGCCACGGCAACGGCCATACTGTTAGCTTTTGAGGGCAAAGAGGATTGAGCCTTAAATAGAGAGTTAGGGGAGGTGACTTCCACTTGTAGCCCTGCCAGTGGCTCTCAGTCCATGACAGATGAACTATGAGTGGTGCTGGGCCTCCGCTTTTTTTTTTATTTTCTCTCCTGCAGTGCTTACCTAGATGATCTTCATATGGAATCCAAGAATTCCATTGGGAATACTTAACAAACAGATTTGTGATCTCTTTTTTTTTTAATTTTTAATTTTTTTTATTTTTTTGACAGGCAGAGTGGACAGTGAGAGAGAGAGACAGAGAGAAAGGTCTTCCTTTGCCGTTGGTTCACCCCTCAATGGCCACTGCAGCCGGTGCACTGAGCTGATCCGAAGCCAGAAGCCAGGTGCTTCTCCTGGTCTCCCATGCAGGTGCGGGGCCCAAGCACCTGGGCCATCCTCCACTGCACTCCCTGGCCACAGCAGAGAGCTGGCCTGGAAGAGGAGCAACCGGGACAGAATCCGGTGCTCCGACCGGGACTAGAACCTGGGGTGCTGGTGCCACAGGCGGAGGATTAGCCTAGTGAGCCGCAGCACCGGCTGTGATCTCTTTTATTCTGTCAGATTTCCACCAACACTGATTTCATTTGACAGAGTCACTCAGCAGTCCTTATTGCCTGCTAGTCAGAGGTGACATGGAGACCAAGGGCCAGCAACTCAGAGTAAAGAAAATGAATCAGCATTTTTTGCCCTCTACAATATAATATTCACTAACTAAAATAAGTATAACAAAGGTCAAAAACAAAACCAAACAAAAACAGCGAGGGCCGTGTAATGTCTGAGCACAAGGTGTTGATAGGAAAATGCCAGGAGAGAAAGCTGGATACAGGTAGGAAATTTATCGGGAGGTGCTTAGATCATAGTGCAGGAATTAAGAGCAATGCTTTCAAAGACAGATCGCCTTCATTCAAGTCCAAAGTGTTCCATTCACTAGCAATACAGGTGTGGGTAAGTTTCAAGCCTTAAACAAATTATAAAATGACGCCACCATAACTCAAAAGAAAAAGTCAAATATGATGTTCTGAAGAACTTATCTATTTGATCAGACATCATTCAATAATAACAGATTGAAATACTCACTAGGATTGTCATCAATGGTGGTATTTGACAGTCTACCACTGGTTACATATACATCATAAACCATACTGATTTTTCTTTCAAAAAATAAAAATAAGGGCCAGTGCTGTAGCACAGTGGGTTAAGTTGCTGGTTGCAATGCTCACATCCCATATCAAAGTGATGGTTCCAGTCCCAGGTGCTCCATGTCCCCAATCCAGCTTCCTGCTAATGTTCTAGGAAAGGCAGTGGAACATGGTCCAAGTACTTGGATCCCTGCCATCCATGTGGAAGACTAGAATGGAGTTCCTACTCCTGGCTTTGGCCTGTCCCAGACCTGGCTGGCTGTTGAAGTCATTTAGGGAGTGAACCAGTCAGTGTATAGAAGTTCTCTTTCTCTCTGTCTCTCCCTCCGTCTCTTTCAAATAAATAAATGAATCTTATTTTATAAATGAAAATACAGGGGCAGGCACTGTGGCACAATGGATTAAAGTCCCAGCTTGCAGTGCCAGCATCCCACACAGGTGGTGGTTCAAGTCCTGGCTACTCCATTTCCAATCCAGCTTCCTGATGATGAGCCTGAAAGCAGCGGAGGATGGCCCAAATCCTTGGGCCCCTGCACCCATGTAGAAGAACCAGAAGAAGCTCCTAGCTCCTGGCTTCACATCACTCAGCTGCAGCTGTTGAAGCCACCTGGGGAGTGAACCAGCGGATGGAAGACCTCTCTTTCTGTGCATCTCTACCTCTCTCTGTAACTCTGTCTTTAAAATAAATAAAATAAATCTTTAAAGAAATGAAAAGACAAATTTCAGTATTTATCCCTAGACTCACTGCAGAATAATTTATCTCTTACCATTAAAAAAAAGCTTAGAAAACAACATCTTGAGTCTATGAGAAGATACAAACTCAGATCAGTTTTACATTAAAAACACACAGCCACTTGGCTTAAGGATTCTAGCTAAGACATTTGACAATAATATCCTGGATTGTGGGACCATCACCTCTCAATGGAACATCCATCCCAACGGACTAGAATCAAACACCCAGCTGTGTATGTACCTTGGCCTGAAGATGGATATTGAATGAGCAACCAGTTCTCCATACAAACATGTTTTGCAAGGTATAGATAAGAAGATAAAGCATTCTGACATTTTTCAATCAAATGCCAGCATATGGCAGCTCTGTAGAGTAACTGGCAAAAACAAAAACAAATATTGAACCCATATGCTGGAAAGACAAGACAGCATTTTCTCAGCAATGCAAATCTTAATTCAAACCTGAGCTTGATTTGGACACTGTATTTATTTATGTCAATCATAAATAAAACTCACATCTGTGAGTTTTATTTTCTGTGTCCAGTAAATTTCATCCTTCAAAACCAAATATTCAGAAAGGTTTTGGCAGGAACTTCACAATCCCAACTGCGGAAGTCACTTGAGGCCCAAAGCAGATAATATTTGATGAAAAATCCAGCTCCATTCGGGGACATTTAGGGTTTTTTTTTTTCTCCAATACTTTCATTGTGGTAAAATATACACAAAATTGAGCATTTTAACATTTTTGTGTACAGTTCAGTGGCACTAGGTACATTCACCCTGCCGTGCAGCCATCGCCACTGTCCTCTCCAGAATCATTTCATCAGCCCCAAGGAGGAGTCGTTTTAGGCTATACATATACTTGGCTTTTTTCCAGTTGATTCTTTCAAAATGCATTTTTGAAGAAACTTTTGATTCTTCCACAGTTCCTAAAAAGAATGTGTATCTCAGATCGCCATAGAAATTCAATTTGTTCACATGGATGCTTTCCTATTTGTCTTTTTAAATTTGAATTTATTTATTTTCATTTTATTTGAAAGGCAGGGAGACAGAGAGATATTTCAACTGATGGCTCACTTCCCAAATGCTCACAACAGCCAGGGCTAGGCCAGGATGAAGCCAGGAACTGGTTGCTCATGGCTGTAGGAGGCTTGTGTGCCAGGACTGTGAAAACACTGAGGCTGTGTGGGAGCACATAGGGTGTGGCTGGGACATTGGGCAGTCACTGTGGGAGGCTCCACACAATCAGGGCTCCCTGGTTACCTGGCAAGAGACATTGCTTGGGAATCTGAGTTTATACTGAGAACTTCACAGATCTTTTGTGTGGTCCTTGTGGCAGAGCAAAGGAATAATATACCACTGGGGCTAGCACCCAGGCACTGGTCTCCTTTGAGGAAAGCCGCTCAACTGAGTCTATGCCAACAGACAAGAAGAAACTTCCCCTCTGTGTGTAAATATATATATATATATACATATATATATATATATATATTTACCATGCTAAAAAAGTGTGCATCACCTCAGACACGCCCTTCACCCTGGAGCACTAAACAGAGCTTGGTGGCCACTCCCATCATAAGCCTCTAGGTATTCCATGAAAGCAGATACTCCATTAATCCAATCAGACATAGTCTAAAGATAAAAGCTGCCACGGCAAAAAATCAAAGAAACCTATGAGTGTGCCCACAAATGCTGAATAACGAACATACCAATGCAAGAAACAAGAACAAGGAAGACAATATGACACCCCCAAAAGAACACAACACCTGAATACTAGATTGTGAAGATGATGAGATTGAAGAAATGCCAGAAATGGAATTCAAAGAATTCATCATAGGATCACTTAGAAGTAATCAGAAGCAAACGCATGAACTAATGAAATTCATACATGACATAAAAGAAAAGTAATCCCACGAAATTGAGATCTTAAAGAGAAATCCAAATGAAATCTTGGAAATGAAGAATTTAATAGAACAAATAAAAAAGGCAGTGGAGAGCCTTAACAACAGAATTGGTGAAGCAGAAGAAAGAATATCCAACTTAGAAGGCAAAGCACATTGGCCAGCACCACGGTTCACTAGGCTAATCCTCCGCCTGTGGTGCCGGCACGCTGGGGTTCTAGTCCCGGTTGGGGTGCCGGATCCTGTCCTGGTTGCTTTTCTTCCAGTCCAGCTCTCTGCTGTGGCCTGGGAAGGCAGTGGAGGATGGCCCAAGTGCTTGGGCCCTGCACCCGCATGGGTGACCATGAGGAAGTACCTGGCTCCTGGCTTCGGATCAGCACAGTGAGCTGGCCGTAGTGGCCACTTGAGGGGTGAACCAAAGGAAAAAGGAAGACCTTTCTCTCTGTATCTCTCTCCCTTACTGTCTAACTCTGCCTGTCAAAAAAAAAAAAAAAAAAAAAAAAAAAAAAAAAAAAGAGAGAGAGAGAGAGAAGACAAAAAGACAAAACACAGGAAATTATATAGTCAAAACAAAAACAAGAAGAGGAAATTAGAAAACTGAAAAACACTGTTGGGAATCCATCCACAGGGTACTATCAAATGACCCAATATATGGGTTCTAGGAGTTCCTGAAAGCATGGAAAGAGAGAATGGATTAGAAGGTCTTTGTAGTGAAATCATAACAGAAAATTTCCCCAATTTGGAGAAAGAAAGGGACATCCAAGGACAGGAAGCACATAGAACGCCTAATACACATGACCAAAAAAGATCTTCAACCCAGCACATTTTAATCAAACTCTCCAGAGTAAAACATAAAGAAAAGATTCTAAAATGTGCATGAGAGAATGCCAGATTACTTTCAGAGGATCTCCAATTAGATTCACAATGGACTTCTCATCAGAAACCCTACAGGCTAGAGAATGATGATACATATTCCAAGTCATTTTTTTTTAAGATTTATTTATTTAATTGAAAGAGTTGCACAGAGAGAGATAGAGGGAGAGGGAGAGGGAGAGGGAGAGAGAAAGAGGGGGGTGGGAGGGGGAGAGAGAGAGAGAGAGAGAGTGTTCTTCCATCTGCTGGTTCACTCCAAAACTGGCCGCAATGGTTGGAGCTATGCCGATCCGCAGCCAGGAGCCAGGAGCTTCTTCTGGGTCTCCCACATGGGTGTAGGGCCCCAAGGACTTGGGCCATCTTCTACTACTTTCCCAAGCCACAGCAGAGAACTGGATCAGAAGAGGAACAGCCAGGACCTAGAACCAGCGCCCATATGGGATGCCGACGCTTCAGGCCAGGGCGTTAACCTGCTGCACCACAGCACCGGCCTCACAAGTCTTAAAAGAAAAAACTGTCAACCCAGAATATTATACCCTGCAAAGTTCTCATTTATGAATGAAAGTGAAATAAAGACCTTCCATGACAAACAGAAGCTGAAAGAATTTGTCATCAGTCGTCCAGCCCTGTAGAAGATGCTTAAGGATGTGCTGCACACAGAAACACAGAAACATGGTCATCACTACAGAAGAATGTAAAGGAAGGAAAGCTCCCAGTAAAAGTACAATGGAAATCCAAAGTAAAAAATGGTAATATTTATGGAAAAATGGCAGGGCAAAGTAATTACTTATCAATAGTCACCTTGAATGTAAATGGTCTTAACTCTCCAGTTAAAAGACACAGACTGGCTGAATGGATTAAAAAAACAAAACTCATTTTTTGCTGCCTACAAGAAACATAACTCACCAACAAAGATGCATGCAGATTAAAAGTGAAAGGATGGAAAAAGATATTTCATGTTAATAGAAACCCAAAAAGAGCTGGTATAGCCATCCTACTATCAGAGAGAATAGACTTTAACACAAAACTATTAAAAGACAAAGTAGGACACTGTGTAATGACTAAGGGATCAATTCAACAGTAAGATGTGACTATTATGCACATATATGCACCTAATTACAGGGGTGCATTTAAAAGAATATTACAAGGGGGCCAGTGATGTGGCGGCGCAGTGGGTTAATGCCCTAGCCTGAAGCACTGGTGTCTCATATGGGTGCTGGTTCAAGACCTGGCTGCTCCACTTCCATTCCAGTTCTCTGGTATGTCCTGGGAAAGCAGTAGAAGATGGCACAAGTCCTTGGGGCCCTGCACCCATATGGGAGACCTGGAGGAAGCTCCTGGCTCCTGACTTCGGATCAGTGCAGCTCTGGCCGTTGTGGCCAATTGGGGAGTGAACCAACGGATAGAAGACCTCTCTCTCTCTCTCTGCCTCTCCTTTCTCTGTGTAACTCTGACTCTCAAATAAATAAATAAATAAATATTTTTTAAAAAATAAAAGAATATGGCCTCTGCCTCCGCCTCCTGGGGGAGGGGGGCCGAGGGAGGGGACTGTTGCTGATCTCTGGATGTTCTGGGTAGTCTGAGGAGGAGAGTATGAGGGGAGCTCTAGCCCGGGCACGGCCGGGCTTCAGGGGCTGAGGCGCCGCTGCCACCGCCGCCGCCATCTGACTCGCTATGCCCGCGAGCCCCAGCGCGCGGATGGTGCCGGTGTGGCTCGGGTGTTGATCCGCCTGTCCCCTCCCCCCTCTTCCCCTCCCCCACGCGGTGGTCTCCCCTTCGACCCCGGCCCCGGCAGAGCCATGTCTCGGGGCGGCTCCTGCCCACACCTGTTGTGGGACGTGAGGAAAAGGTCCCTCGGGCTGGAGGACCCGTCCCGGCTGCGGAGCCGCTACCTGGGAAGAAGAGAATTTATCCAAAGATTAAAACTTGAAGCAACTCTAAATGTGCATGATGGCTGTGTTAATACAATCTGTTGGAATGACACTGGAGAATATATTTTATCTGGCTCAGATGACACCAAGTTAGTAATTAGTAATCCTTATAGCAGAAAGGTTTTGACAACAATTCGTTCAGGGCATTGAGCAAATATATTTAGTGCAAAGTTCTTACCGTGCACAAATGATAAACAGATTGTATCCTGCTCTGGAGATGGAGTAATATTTTACACCAATGTTGAGCAAGATGCAGAAAGTAATAGACAATGCCAATTTACGTGCCATTATGGAACTACTTATGAGATTATGACTGTACCAAATGACCCTTATACTTTTCTATATCTTGTGGTGAAGATGGAACTGTTAGGTGGTTTGATACACGCATCAAAACTAGCTGCACAAAAGAAGATTGCAAAGATGACATTTTGATTAACTGTCACCGTGCTGCCACCTCTGTAGCTCTTTGTCCACCAATACCATATTATCTTGATGTAGGTTGTTCTGATAGCTCAGTACGAATATATGATCGTCGAATGCTGGGCACAAGAGCTACAGGGAATTATGCAGGGCGAGGAACTACTGGAATGGTTGCCCGTTTTATTCCTTCCCATCTTAATAATAAATCCTGCAGAGTGACATCTCTATGTTACAGTGAAGATGGCCAAGAGATTCTCGTTAGTTACTCTTCAGATTACATATACCTTTTTGACCCAAAAGATGACACAGCGCGAGAATTTAAGACTCCTTCTGCAGAAGAGAGAAGAGAAGAGTTACGACAACCGCCAGTTAAGTGTTTGAGACTTCGTGGTGATTGGTCAGATACTGGACCCAGAGCAAGGCCTGAGAGTGAACGAGAACGAGATGGAGAACGAAGTCCCAACGTGTCATTGATGCAGAGAATGTCTGACATGTTATCAAGATGGTTTGAAGAAGCAAGTGAAGTTGCACAGAGTAATAGAGGACGAGGAAGATCTCGACCCAGAGGTGGAACAAGTCAGTCAGATGTTTCAGCTGTTCCTACTGTCCCATCAAGTCCTGATTTGGAAGTGGGTGAAACTGCAATGGATGTAGATGCTCCTTCTGATCAGTTGCTTCAGCCATCTACATCTTCTACGGTATCAGCTCCAGCTCACTTAACCTCATCTTCCACAAAAAGCCCTCATTCTACTTCTTTGTTATCATCTCCAGACAGTGAACAGAGGCAGTCTGCTGAGGCTTCTGGGCACCATGCACATCATCAGTCTGATAACAATAATGAAAAGCTGAGCCCCAAACCAGGGACAGGTGAACCAGTTTTAAGTTTGCACTACAGCACAGAAGGAACAACTACAAGCACAATAAAACTGAACTTTACAGATGAGTGGAGCAGTACAGCCTCCAGTTCTAGAGGAAATGGGAGCCATTGCAAATCTGAGGGTCAGGAGGAATCCCTGGCCCCACAGAGCTCAGGGCCATCACCAGAAGGCGATAATGATACAACTTTTGAAGAATCAACAGAACATGTGACAAAAAGTCAAGAAGGCACATCTGCAGAAAACCTAGATGAGAACAGGACAGATAAAGCACAATCAGATACATTTACAGCTGAGCCATTGGATTCCAACTCAGGAGAAAGGAATAACCTCAATCTTGATAGCCCCTGTGAGGTTCCAGAAGAATCCTCTTTGTCTGCAAAAGGCAAGGAACCAGAAACTTCAGATCAGACTAGCACTGAGAGTACTTCCAATCCAAATAACACCAATGCTGAGCCTCAGGCCCAAACAGAAGCCATCGAGCCTTCAGCTCATGAGGAAACAGCCAGGGACGCTGCTCTTCAGGACACAGATGATAGTGATGATGACCCAGTCCTGATCCCAGGTGCAAGGTATCGAGCAGGACCTGGTGATAGACGCTCTGCTGTTGCCCGCATTCAGGAGTTCTTCAGACGGAGAAAAGAAAGGAAAGAAATGGAAGAATTGGATACTTTGAACATTAGAAGGCCACTAGTAAAGATGGTTTATAAAGGCCATCGCAACTCCAGGACAATGATAAAAGAAGCCAATTTCTGGGGTGCTAACTTCGTCATGAGCGGCTCTGACTGTGGCCGTATCTTCATCTGGGATCGGCACACTGCCGAGCACTTGATGCTTCTGGAAGCCGATAACCACGTGGTAAACTGCCTGCAGCCACATCCCTTCGACCCAATTCTAGCCTCGTCTGGCATAGATTATGACATAAAGATCTGGTCACCACTAGAAGAGATTTTTAACCGAAAACTTGCTGATGAAGTTATAACTCGAAATGAACTCATGCTGGAAGAGACTAGAAATACCATTACAGTTCCAGCCTCTTTCATGTTAAGGATGTTGGCTTCACTGAATCATATCCGAGCAGACCGGTTGGAGGGTGACAGATCAGAAGGCTCTGGCCAGGAGAATGAAAATGAGGACGAGTAATAACCACCTCTTTTGGCAAGCACTCAGATATTCTGAAATTTGTATAAGACAATTTATTATATTTTTTTTCTTTACAGAACTTTAGTGCAATTTTAAGGTTATGATTTTTTGGAGTTTTTCCCCTTTTTGGGGATAACCTAACATTGGTTTGGAATGAGTGTGTGCATGAATTTGGGAGAGTGTGTGTAAAACAAAACTAGCAAAATGTTTTTAAAACCTTTTGTGTGTATGAGAAGTGCTAGAAAATGCAAAGTGCAATATTTCCCCTAACCTTCAGATGTGGGAGCTTGGATCAATGTTGAAGAATAATTTCCATTATAGTGAAAATGTTGGTTCAAATAAATTTCTACACTTGCAAAAAAAAAAAAAATAAAAGAATATTACAGTAGTACCACCCTATTTTCAGCAACGGAGAGATCAACCAGACAGAAAACCAGCAAGGAAACAGCAGAATTAATCAACACTATAGACCAAATGGACCTAACAGATATCTACAGAACTTTTCATCCTACAGTTGCAAAATATGCATTCTTCTCACCTCTGCATGGAACCTTCTCTAGGACAGACCACATGATAGGCCATAAAACAAGTCTCAGTAAATTTAAAAAAATCAGAATCATACCATGCATTTTTTTTTTTTTTTTGGACAGGCAGAGTTAGACACAGAGAAAGAGGCAGAGAGAAAGGTTTTCCTTTTCCATTGGTTCACCCCCCAAATGGCCACTACAGCTGGCACACTGTGCCGACCCAAAGCCAGGAGCCAGGTGCTTCCTCCTGGTCTCTCATGCGGGTGCAGGGCCCAAGCACTTGGGCCATCTTCCACTGCCTTCCTGGGCCACAGCAGAGAGCTGGCCTGGAAGAGGAGCAACCAGGACAGGATCCGGCACCCCAACCGGGACTAGAACCTGGGGTGCTGGCGCCACAGGTGGAAGATTAGCCAAGTGAGCCGCGGCACTGGCCCATATCATGCTTCTTATGGACCACAATGCAATGCAGCTGGAAATCAGCAACTCAGGAAGCTCTAGAGCATATGCAAACACATGGAGACTGAACAACATGCTCCTGAATGAACAGTTGGTCACAGAAGAAATCTAAAGAGAAATCAAAAAATTTCAGGAAACAAATGAAAATGACAACACAACGTATCAAAACTTACGGGATATATCAAAAGTAGTGTTAAGAGTAAAGTTTATAGGAATTGGTGCCTAAATCAAGAAATTAGAAAGGCACCAAATAAATGAGCTATCAGTGCATCTCAAGTATCTAGAAAAACAATAGCAAACCAAACCTAAAACTAGTAGAAAAGAAATAAAATTAGAGAAGAAATCAACAAAATTGAATCAAAAACAATATAAAAGATCAGCAAAATGAAGAGCTGCTTTTTTGAAAAAAATAAACAAAATTGACACACCATTGGCCCAACTAACCAAAAAAAGGAGAGAGAAGACCCAAATCAATAAAATTAGAGATGAAAAAGAAATGTAACAATAGACAGCACACAAATAAAAAGAATCATTGGAAACCACTATAAAGAGCTGTATGCCAACAAACTGTGAAAGCCAGAAGAATTGGATAGATTTTTGGACACATACAACCTACCTAAATTGAGTCATGAAGACATAGAAAACCTTAACAGACCCATTACCAAGATGGAAATTGATTTAGTAATAAATACTCTCCCAATAATGAAAAGCCTAGGACCAGATGGCTTCACTGCTGAATTCTCCCAGACATTTAAAGAAGAACTAACTCCACCTCTTCTCAAGTTATTCAAAACAATTGAAAGGGAGGGAATCCCCCTAAATTCTTTCACTAAAACCAGCATCACTTTAATTCCTAAACCTGTAAAAGATACAACAGAGCACAAGAACTATAGACCAATTTTCCTGATGAACATAGATGCAAAAATCCTCAACAAAATTCTGGCCAATTGAATCCAACAACACATCAGAAAGATCATCCACCCAGACCAAGTGGGATTTATCCTTGGTATGCAAGGATGGTTTGACATTCCCAAATCAATGTGATATATCACATTAACAAAGTGCTGAGAAAAAACATGATTATCTCAATAGATGCAGAGAAATCATTTGTTAAAATACAACTGCATTTCATGATGAAAACTCCAAGCAAACTGGGTACAGAGGAACATTCCTCAACATAATCAATTTATGACAAATCCATGGCCACCGTCCTATTGAATGGGGAAAAGTTGTAAGTATTCCCACTAAGATCTGGAACCAGACAAGGATGTCCTCTCTCACCATTGCTATTTTAGCCAGAGCCATTAGACAAGAAAAAGAAATCAAAGGGATTCAAATTGGGAATGAGGAAGTCAAACTATCCCTCTTTGCAAATGACATGATTCTATATATAAGGGATCCAAAGAACTCAACCAAGAGACTATTGTAACTCATAGAAGAGTTTGGTAAGTAGCTGAATACAAAATCAATACACAAAAATCAACAGCCTTTGTATACACAGACAATGGCATGGCTGGAAAAGAACTTCTAAGATTGATTCCATTCACATTAGCTACAAAAAAAATCAAATACATTGGAATAAATTTAACCAAGGATGTCAAAGATCTCTATGATGACAATTATAAAACATTAAAGAAAGAAATAGAAGAAGATACAAAACAGGGGGCCGGCGCTGTAGTGCAGTGGGTTAATGCCCTGGCCTGAAATGCTGGCATCCCATATGGGTGCCAGTTCTAGTCCCGGCTGCTCTTCTTCCAATCCAACTCTCTGCTATGGCCTGGGAAAGCAGTAGAAGATGGCCAAAGTCCTTGGGACCCTGCACCCGTGTGGGAGATCCGGAAGAAGCTCCTGGTTCCTGGCTGCAGATTGGCACAACTCCGGCCTTTGCAGCTGATTGCAGAGTGAACCAGCAGATGGAAGACCTCTCTCTCCCTCTCTCTTTCTCTCTCTCTCTGCCTCTCCTCTTTCTGTGTAACTCTTTCAAATAAATAAATAAGTTTTAAAAGAAAAAGGGAAGATACAAAACAATGGAAAAATCCTCCATGTTCATGGATTGGAAGAATCAATATCCTCAAAATGTCCATTCTTCCAAAAGCAATCTATTGATTTAATGCAATACCAAACAAAATACCAAAGACATTCTTCTCATATCTAGAAAAAATGATGCTGAAATTCATATGGAAACACAGGAGACCTTGAATAGCTAAAGCAATCTTATATGACAAAAACAAAGCCAGAGGCATCTCAAGACATATTACAAGGCAGTTATAATCGAAACAGCCTGGCACTGGTATAAAAACAGATGGATAGACCAGTGAAAAAGAGTAGAAATTCCAGAAATCAATTCAAGCATCTACAACCAACTTATGTTTGACCAAGGAGCTAAAACCAATCCCTGGAGCAAGGACAGTCTCTTCAACAAATGGTGCTGGGAAAACTGGATTTCCACGTGTAAGGGTATAAAACAACACCCCTACCTTATACCTTACATGAAAATGCTTGAATGCTTCTGCCACACTCCTCCAATTTTGCCGTATCTGCTTCATCACTGCAAGGTTTCACTTCCAGTAAATGGAAGGCTTGACCGTGAGTGCAGGTTTTTGGCTTTCCTTGACTTACACCATGCAAGTCTTCCCTTAACCTTTGCACTTTCCTCCTCCCCATCAGCTCCGATGAGGTCAATGTCATCATCATCTTTACTGTCCGTGGCTCCACTTCCACATCTGCAGGGCCTTACTTGCCCAGAGCTTTTCTCCCTCCTGGGAGGCTGGCCTTCTCCTTCTCCTGAGACTTGACGTGATTATGCCAACGTAGGGCATGACACAAGTCAGCAGGCCCTGGCCCAGGGTCAGCTTGGAGCACTGCCACATCTGCTTGGGCTGGCACATACCCCTCGGTGCAGCTCTCGCCACCAGGTAATCGTTGAGCACCTGGAAGCCGGTGGGCCTTGTTAGGTCTCTGAAATGCATGGCGTCTGCTGTACCAGGGAGCTGGGGGCAGCAGAGCAAAGGTGTGCACACTATTGGCACCGGTGCTTAAAAGGAAAAAAAGGGCTAGTAGATATTTTTTTAAAAATACTTATTTATTTGAAAGGCAAAGGGACAGAGGGAGAGGCAGAAAGGTCTTGCATCTGCTGGTTCACGCCCCAAAGGCTCCCCAAAGAGCAGGGCTGTGCCGGATTGAAGCCAGGAGCCTGAAATTCCATCTGGGTCTCCCACATGCATGGCAGGGGCCCAAGGATATGGGCTACCCTCCACTGCCTTCCCAGACACCTTAGCAGGGAGCTGGATCAGAAGCAGAACAGCCTGGACTTGAACCTGTTCTCTGACATGGGATGCCGGCATCGCTAGTGGTGACTTAACTCACTGTGCGCATCACCAGCCCTGTGTAGTAGATATTATGAAACTGGCAGGAAAGCTGTGCAGCACTGTTGATCAGGGCATGTTCAAGCAGTTTTGGGCAGAGAGTGAACTGGGGTGCTCAGCCAGGCTCATAATTTTGGGATTCTTCACAATCAGGTGCCAACCATCTATGAAGGCTGGAACAAGTTCATGTTCACCCCCCTCTCTAGGCATAGGAGGCAGCCAGATGGCACAAAGCATTTTACTGTTTTAATTTATTTCTCTTCTTTAATGTCATTCTGGAAACCTTTTAATTTCATTTTATTTAACCTTTCTAAGAATCATGCAAATTGCAGGTGGACTGAAGACAGGCTGTAAGGTTTTCTTTTCCAGGTCATCCTCCAAATCCTATCCCCTCCCTTCAATCTCAACCAAACTCTCCTGAATGATGGTTGACTGTAACAGGCAGAAAATGGGAATTTAGAGTCAATACAGCAACCGATGAATTACTGTTCCAGCTTCCTGACAGATGTCGATAAAAAATAGGAAAAATACTCAGCTAATAGTTAAATGAGTAGAGATCATCCTAAAAAAGAGGAAAGAAAGAGAGAGAAAGAAAAAAGGAAAGAAGAAAGGAAGGAAGAAAGGGAGAGAGAAAGAAATCATTCTAAGTAGTTTGGGCCCAACTATTAGCCAAAGCAGAACTTTTATCAAGAAGACAAGTTGTTAACACAGAGAACAGTCTCAGGAAATGACTAATGGAAAGAAGATAAGAGATAGATAAGATAAGAGATTGACCCCTGCTGTTCTCTTTCATTTGTATATCAAAAGTTCATTGTGTATAGTTTTAGGGAAAAAGAAATATTCAAAAGTATTTATCCCAAACTCTCAAGTTCATTGAGGGAGGGAGGGAGAGAGGGAGAGAGGGAGAGAAGCAGGGAGAGACAGAGAAATGAGAATCTTTGAGTCATTGGCTCAGTCTGCAAATGCCTGCAACAGTTGAGGCTGGGTCAGGTCAAAGCCAGGAGGCAGGAACTCCGTCCAGGTCTCCATGTGGGTGGCAGGGACTCAACACTTGAGCCACTGTCTGCTGCCTCCCAGGCACATTAGCAGAAAGCTGGGCTCTGGAGAGGAGCTGACACTTGAACCCCAGAAACTCCAATATGGGATGCGGGTGGCCTAAGCAGTATCTGACCCTCTGCACCAAATGCCTGTTCCTCCTCCTCTTAGTCTGAGGGGTTGGTTGGTGGCCATTGAAGAGGAGTGTGGCAGGTTATGTTCATTCAGTATTTCTATGCTGATTTTATTTATTTATTTATTTATTGACAGGCAGAGTTAGACAGTGAGAGAGAGAGACAGAGAGAAAGGTCTTCTTTACCATTGGTTCACCCCCTAAATGGCCACTATGGCCGGCGCTGCACCCATCTGAAGCCAGGAGCCAGGTGCTTCCTCCTGGTCTCCCATGGGGTGCAGGGCCCAAGTACTTGGGCCATCCTTCACTGCACTCCCTGGCCACAGCAGAGAGCTGGCCTGGAAGAGGAGCAACCGGGACAGAATCCGGTGCCCCAACCGGGACTAGAACCTGGGGTGCTGGTGCCACAGGCGGAGGATTAGCCTAGTGAGCCGCGGAGCTGGCCTCTATGCTGATTTTAATTAATCTTATTGTTTTGGGACCTGAATCTTGAGTTCACTGTTTTGTTCTTGGGCCCAGGTGGGTCAGGAGTCCTTTCAAGGCAGCTGGGATGGCAGCTGCTCAATACCTGTCCTTCCCACCTTTAGGAAACGTTAGGCCCTCACTTTGACTACAGAGTTCAATCCTCCACATGCTTCCTGTGAAATGTTTTCTATTATAGTTTTCCTTCGTATCTACAGAATTGCCTTTAGCACTCACCTCAGCTACCAAAATCCAAGAACACTCAAGTCCCTTACATTAACTGATTTGAGATTGGCCTTTGGTCTAGCAGTTAAAACATCTGCACACACAGTGAAACTGAACCCCTATAATGTAAAAGCAGGACCCAGCCTTTTGTCTGTCTTCATGAGCTGGAAGTGCCTGTGCCTGTCCTTATCTAAAGGAGATCACTGACTCAAGGCAGTTATCCAACTGGCCTTACAAGGTTCTAATCACAGAGTCATCTGCTTCTCCAACAGATAAGAACCTTGATGGCCAGTATTGTCCTGGGGTGGGTTGTGTAGGAGATTCCAGATCCAGGCAGAATGTCACCTTTACATAAACCTTCTATCAGCTGGAGCCCACTTGGTCATCATGAACTTCCTAAAGAACACAGCATCACTGACCAATCAAAGGAAAGTCACAAGCACAACTGACCAAGCAGGAACTTGGACATGAGCTGATCACGCACCTCTAAGCCCCAATCTCAATCTATAGGAGCCTTCACCCCTAACTCCCTGGGGAGCCAGGGAAAAAAAAAAGATGCAGTGATGGTGTAAGACCTGGGCATTGCCACCTATAGCTGGCTGGTGCATTTGAGAATAACAGCTGCTTGTGATGCACTGGGGGAGACGGAGTTCATTTTTAGCCACCACAGTGAGTTCAGATCACTGTGCATGGCCACTGCTGGAGTAAGAGGCAGGGTACTGGCTCACTCTGGCTATTTGGGAGACACTAGGCCATATTATATAAGGACTGGATTGTTACTCTAAAATTGTAGGGGCTGGCACTGTGGTGTAGTGGGTAAAGCAGGCGCCTGCAGTGCCAGCATCCCATATGGGTACTGGTTAGAGTCCCGGCTGCTCCACTTCCCATCTAGCTGTCTGCTATGGCCTGGGAAAACCGTGCAAGGTGGCCCAAGTCCTTGGGCTCTGTAACCATGTGGGAGACCCAGAAGAAGCTCCTGGCTCCAGATCAGTGCAGCTCTGGCCATTGTGGCCACGTGGGGAGTGAACCAGCAGTAGGAAGACTTCTCTGTCTCTCTTTCTGCCTCTGCTTCTCTGTAACTCTGCCTTTCACATATATAAATAAACAAACAAATAAATAAATAAGGAAGAGGAGGAAGAGGAAGAGGAGGAGGAAGAGGAGGTGAAGGAGGAGGAAGAGGAGGAGAAGGTGAAGGAGGAGGAGGTGAAGGAGGAGGAGGTGAAGGAGGAGGAAGAGGAGGAGGAAGAAGTGGAGCAGCCGACACGGGTTGCCAGCATTGCAGGCAGCAGCCTAGCTCACTGAGCCACAAGGCCAGCCCCTGTGGATAATACTTTTTGCATACTTCTTCTGTCTTTTTAGTGGAGCTTGGGGAGTGAAATGTGATTAACATGTGTTGTCAATGTGACATGGTTAACAGCTGCTTTGGAAAGAGCAAGTTTGGAGGTTTAAACAACAGAATTTAAGTTAGATATGAGTAATAAAGAAGAGAAAATCATATCAACAACTTGGGTAAAGGGTATGTAAAAACTGTGGTTGATACACATATTTAATTTGAGAACATCCATTACGTGAGAGTACTCCAAAAGGTATGTGGAAAAATGCAATTAAAAGATGGCTTTTTTTTTAATGCAAAAGAATTTTGAAATCCATGCCTAATTTTTGGGGAATATGCAGTTTCCATGAACATTTTGAACATCCCCTTTTGTGTCTTCAAAGATCATGGAAGAAAATGTGTGTTAGCATTAAGAATAATCTTAAGAAGCACACTTCCCAGGAAATTTGCATGTAAAACCTTACTCTCTGAGTTGCTAAATAGAGCTTAATAAATAAGATAAAAAAATGAGAACTGAAATCAAACACTTGATTGGCAAAAGTTCAAACTTTGCTTTTTGAAATGCAAAGGCTGCTAAAAGATTCCTTTAACCATAATAAAAGATAAAAGAAGCCTTTGGCTTTGATTTTCTTTTTCAAAAAGGATATAACATTTTGCATTTGCTAAGATTGAAAAAAATGAACCAAGAACAGCAACTTAATTTTGGTGACTACTGTGCGTCAGAGTGCTGTTAGTGCTTGGCCTATACAACTGAGGAGACTTTTTAGGTCAGAACACACACTCACTAACCTGCTGTTTAAAACAGACACAAGTAGAACTTTTTTAAAAAATTTTTTTCCTATTTATTTGACAGGTAGAGTTATAGACAGAGAGAGAGAGACAGAGAGAAAAGTCTTCCTTCCGTTGGTTCACCCCCTAAATGGCCGCTACAGCCGACGCGCTGCGCCAATCCAAAGCCAGGAGCCAGGTGCCTCCTGCTGGTCTCCCATGTGGGTACAGGGCCCAAGCACTTGGGCCATCCTCCACTGCCTTCCCGGGCCACAGCAGAGAGCTGGACTGGAAGAGGGGCAACCAAGACAGAACCAGCGCCCCAACCAGGACTAGAACCCAGGGTGCTGGTGCCACAGATGGAGGATTAACCTAGTGAGCCACGGTGCCGGCCCCACAAGTAGAAATTTAAAAATTGATGCAGGCTACAAAGATAGAGAACTGAAATAAAAATCAAGAGTTGATTCTGAATGTTTACCAAACCTCTAGCATATTAGCACATAGTTTAAGTCAGTAAAACATATGGCGTTTTAAGAATTTCTATTTGTTGGCAAACAGAAAGGCTGCTTTTTCCAACTGGACCTGACATAAAATCTGCAATAAGCAATTCCCCATTAATCTAAGGCCTGCTCCTTAATGTGGCATTTTTTGGAAACTGTATCAAGTCACTTTGTTTTATGAACCACCAAAAAGCCAAAATCCAATTTTATTACTATATACGCAGAACTACATTTGCCAAATAAAAATCACAAATATTTTGGCAAAGCCTCTTTCCAAGTGTTGGGAAGAGAACTGGGTTCATCTGAACAAACAGCCTTATCAACAGAGAGATAAAGCCGCACTGGGAAAGGAAATACTTGCCCACGCACGCACTGCACTGTGACATTGCAGTCAAAGAGCATGTATTCGACACAGTCCCGTAAGATTATAATGGAACATCCCTATCATCTAGTGACATCAGAACTGTCACAACATGGCAGGTGCAACACAGTCCTCCGGTGTTTATGGTGATACGGGTGTGAACGCATCTACCACACTGCCAGCCGTAGAAAAGCATACCTGGCACAGTTACACAGAGGACATAATATGGGGTAATGATAATAAATGACTGTGTTACCCCTCTATGGGTTGTCTATTCTTTTTATAGTTATTTTAGGGTATACTCCTTATATTAAAAAGAAACTTATTGTAAAACGATGTTATGTGCTCCACGCGCACAAGCCTCTGACTTCTTGGGTTTATGGCACCACTTGATCCTATATTTTCTCTTGCACCTGATTTAATCACATGTGTTTCTCTTCAACAAAATGATATACCCCTAAGCACACAAAATCTTCTGCCAGTGTTGCCAATAAGAGGCCACGTGGAGTGACTGATCTGGAAACAAAAGTGATTAAGGACTGTGCAGGTGCAAATTGGGCAATTTTTTTACCACCAGTCAGGCATGTCCCATTCCAGCATTGCTGTGACCTTGAAGAACGGGAACGAAGTGTCAGGAGCTGTCAAAGGATGTGTTTCACCGAAGGCAACAAGACGAACGAAAATATGAGAAGGGCCCATATCAGTTGCGGAGAAACGGCTAACAGCCTACACTAAAGGCCAGACACAGAAGTGTGGCGCGCTCTCTCTCTCTGCACCACGATGATCCCAGCCAAAGCAAACATTTGTCTGCCTTGTTGAAAGCCAGTGCCTGGGCCCCGCTGTGATGCTGAGTGTAATGCTAACATGGGTGGTCCGTGTGCCTCAAGAATCATTATTCACTACATAATGTGAAAGGAGAGTGGTGAGCCGGCAAGCGCTGATGTGAAGGCAGCCGAAGACTATTTGGAAAGTCTAGATAAGTTGATTTTAGAGGAAAATTACTTGCCAGAGCAAATCTTCAATACGGATGAAATCCCTGCTATCTGGAAGTGGGTGCCTGAAAGGACTCGGGTCCCCAGGACGTCACATCACTGCCCGGTTTCAAGGCTTTTAAGGGCAGTATTACAATCGGGGGGGGGGGGGGGGAGCAGTGCTGCAGACTACACGTGGATGCCTATATGATCTGCCACAGTGAGAACCCCAGAGCCTTGAGGCCCTTCAACACCACACACTGCCAGAGGACTGAAGAAGCAACAAGAAGGGGCCGGCACTGTAGTGCAGCAGCGCAGTGGGTTAAAGCCCTGGCCTGCAGTGCTGGCATCCCACCAGTTCAAGTCCTGGCTGCTGCACTTCTGATCCAGCTCCCTGCTAATGCACTTGGGAGGGCAGCAGATGATGGCCCAAGCTCTTGGGTCCCTGCACCCACGTGGGACACCCAGAAGAAGCTCCTGGCTTTGAAAAATTGGTTCAGCTCTGGCCATTGCAGCCATCTGGGGAGTGAACCAGTGGATGGAAGACCTCTCAGTCTCTCTCTGTTCCTCTCTCTCTCTAACTCTGCCCTTCAATAAAATAAATAAATCTTAAAGAGAGAGAGAGGGAGAGAGGAAGGGAGGAAGGGAGGAAGGAAGAAGCAAAAAGAAGTCCTGGAGGACCCAGTGCCTGTTCCAAGACGTTCCCCTGAATGGAGCAGCACTGTCTGGAGAATAACAGAGCTGTCGAGATTCTGCTTCTTGTTGATGATGCTCCTGCCTGTCCTCCTTTTATTGGTGGTCTTATCCCATGTCAGCGTATTTTTTCCCCCAGTCACCACCTCTTTGAGCAACCAATAGATTAGAAACATAGCAGGTGGTTTTTTTTTTTTTTTTTTTTTTTTGACAGGCAGAGTGGACAGTGAGAGAGAGAGACAGAGAGAAAGGTCTTCCTTTTGCCGTTGGTTCACCCTCCAATGGCCGGCGCACCACGCTGATCCGAAGGCAGGAGCCAGGTACTTATCCTGGTCTCCCATGGGGTGCAGGGCCCAAGCACTTGGGCCATCCTCCACTGTACTCCCTGGCCACAGCAGAGAGCTGGCCTGGAAGAGGGGCAACTAGGACAGAATCCGGCACCCCGACTGGGACTAGAACCCGGTGTGCCGGCGTCGCAAGGCAGAGGATTAGCCTAGTGAGCCGCGGCGCCGGCCACATAGCAGTTTTAAGGCCACTGATCTGAGAAGCCCGAGCTATTGCTGCAACTGAGACAGACGGGCACTGAGAAGACACTGATGCCATTCTGTAAGGACTGCACTACCTGCTGTTGTATCAAGAACCTTGCTGGGCTTGGGGTGATGTCATGAGCAGTTTGTGAATGGCAGCTGGAAGCAGATAGCCGAGAGATGCGCCCATGACTACTAAGGATTTGCCAAGAACGAGGAGGCTGTAGACATGCACAAGGTTGTGTCTGAGATGGCGAAACCCTTTCCCCTGGGTGTGGATGAACATGACATTGAGGAGCTCCTCGAGGTAGTCTTTTGGAATACACTCACGAGGAAGAGTTGTTGGAGCTGGAACAGGAATGCGTAGCTGAAGAAGAGGCGAGGAAAAGGGAAACTGCAGGAGGCGGAAAAGAGAGAGAACCCCAAGGAAATGCACAGGGAAGGGTTTAGTAGACGTGTCTTCAGAGCGCAACACGCTCCTCAGGAAACGGAAAAACACGGCCCCCAACACGGACAAGTTTCCATTAATGGAGAGGAAGGCTCACGATGGACTCTCTGCTTACAACCTCATCTATGATGGAAAAAGCAGCAAACCACGCACGCCGCCATGGATGTGCAGTGAGAAGGGTGACATCTCCTCAGGAGAGCCTCGGCAGACATCACCAGACGCATGCAGAAGAGAGATTGTTCTCATAGGGGATGGCAGCTCCATGTGTGCGATTACTCCTGTGCTAATACCTTCCGGTGGCATAAGCAGTGCTGCTAGAAGACAATATTGATACTCCTGACTGTGTAGGCCAAGGCTGATGTCTGTATTTTGGGTTTTACCAAAATAGTTTCTAAATATAATTTAAAACTTTACAAATAAAAAAACATAAAGAAAAAATATTTTTGTATAGCTGAACAATGTTTGTGTTTTAGGCTAAGTGTTATTACAAAAGAATCAAAACCTTAAAAATACTAGAAATTGGGGTCGTCATTGTGCACAGCTGGCTGTGATGCCAGCATAGGTGTGAGTTGGAGTCACTGCTCCACTTTTTTTTTTTTTAAGATTTATTTATTTATTGGAAAGGCAGAGTTATAGAGAGGCAGAAGCAGAGACAGAGAGGTCTTCTATCCACTGGTTTGCTCCCCAGGTGGCCACAATGGCCTGAGCTGAGCTGATCTGAAGCCAGGAGCCAGGAGCTTCCTCCAGGCCCTCCAAATGGGTGCAGGGGTCCAAGGACTCAGGCCATCTTGCATGGTTTTCCCAGGCCATAGCAGAGAGCTGGATTGAAAGTGGAGCAGCTGGGACTCAAACAAGCGCCTATATGGGATGCCAGCACTGCAGGCCCACTACACCACAGCGCCAGCCCCTTCTGCTCCGCTTCTAATCCATGTCTCTGTTAATCTGCTTGGGAAAGCAGCAGATGACCCAACTGCTTGGGTCCTTGCACCTGGATGGAGTTCTAGGCTCCTGGCTTCAATCTAGCTCAAGCCCAGCCATAGCTGGCCATTTAGGGAGTGAACCAGTGGATGGAAGCTCTCTCTGTCTCTCCCTCTCTCTGTAACTCTCATCCCCCGCCACACACCTTTTTTTTTTTTTTTTTTTAAGGATAGTAAAGGGGAAATTTATTGAGATATACTCCAAGGAAGGAATGGTCCAGTGGAGAGGGCATGTCAACTCTCCCTTTCAAATAAGATAAATCCTTTTTACTAATCTTTACAAATTATATAAAAGTTACAGTAAGCTAGAGATAATTTATTAGTAAATAAAAATCTTTAATAAATTTAGTGTAGCCTGGGCATAGTTGTACATAAAGTCTACAGTCCTGTACAGTAATGTCCTGGGCCTTCACGCTTCTCACAGTGACTCCTGCAGAGCAGCATCCAGGCATGCAAGCTCCCTTCATGCCACGTGCCCTAAACAGGTGCTCCATTTTTTATCCTTTATAGTTCGCTTTTATTCTACCTTTTCATGGTCAGATACATGTAGATGCAGAAATACTTCCCAGTGTGTTACTGTTGCCTACAGTGTTCTGTACACTCACACGCTGTACAGGGTTGTAGGCCAGGAGCAACAGGCTATAGTGCCCAGGTTTCCATGTGCATGACTGTCCTCCCCTTTTAAAGCTTCGTTCATGCAGGCATCCTGTATCTGGAGTGCCAGTTCAAGTCCCAGCTGCTCTGCTTCCAATATAGCTCCCCACGAATGTGCCTGGGAAGCAGCAGACAATGGATCAAGAATTCGAGTCCCTGCCACTCACATGGAAGACCTGGATGGAGTTCCTGGTCCCTGGCTTAGGACTGATCCAGCCCAGCTGTTGCTACCATTTGGGGAACAAACCAATAGGAGGAAGACTTTTCTGTCTCTCCCTCTCTCTCTCCTTAATTCTGCCTTTCAAATAAATAAACCTTAAAAAAAAATTGTAGCTTATAGTCAGAAAAATATATTTTAAAATTTATTTATTTGAGAGCTAGAAAGAGAGAGAGAGAAAGAGCTCCTAAACACTGGTTCACACCCCCAAATGCCTGCAATGGGTGGCAACGGGCCAGGGCCAAAAGTCCAGAGCCAGGAACTCAATCCAGGTGCCCCAGACTGATGGCAGGAACCTAATTACTTGAGCTATCAGTGTTACCTCCCAGGTCCTGCATTAGCAGGAAGCTGGAGTCAGGAGTCAGAGTCAGGTATTAAAACCAGTTACTCTGATGTAGGAGGCACGCATCTTATTCAGGATTTTTTTTTTTTTTTTTGACAGGCTGAGTGGACAGTGAGAGAGAGAGAGAGACAGAGAGAAAGGTCTTCCTTTTCCGTTGGTTCACCCCGCAATGGCCGCGGCCGGCGCACTGCAGCCAGCACATCGCACTGATCCGAAGCCAGGAGCCAGGTGCTTCTCCTGGTCTCCCATGTGGGTGCAGGGCCCAAGGACTTGGGCCATCCACCACTGCACTCCCGGGCCACAGCAGAGAGCGGGCCTGGAAGAGGGGCAACCGGGAAAGAATCCGGCACCCCGACTGGGACTAGAACCCTGTGTGCCAGCGCCACAGTTGGAGGATTAGCCTATTGAGCCATGGTGCTGGCCAGGATTTTAACCATTAGGCTACATGCCTGCCCCAGAAAAATATTTTCTAACAGAATTTCATACATTGTTTTATGGATCTTTGTATTACTTTGATATAAACGAAAATGGCTTTACCTTTGAATATAAACTGTATGTTTTTAAAATTCTTGTGCGTAAGTTTGTGTTCTAAGGGTTGAAGCTTCATAGCATTTCTGTAGTTATCTCTCAAAATTATCCTTTGGGAGCCGGTGCTGTGGCGTCAAGGGTAAAGCCGCTGCTTGCAGTGCTGGCATCCCATATGGGCGCTAATTTGAGTCCCTGCTGCTCCTCTTCTATCCAGCTCTCTGCTATGGCCTAGGAAAGCAGCAGATGATGGCCCAAGTCCTTGGGCCCCTGTACCCACGTGGGAGAACTGGAGGAGGCTCCTGGCTCCTGGCTTCAGATATGCCCAGCTGCGGCCATTGCAGCCATCTAAGGAGTGAACCAGCAGATGGAAGACCTCTCTCTCTCTCTGCCTTTCAAAAAAAAATTAAATCTTTACAAAAAAATTATCCTTTGAGAAATTCTCCTTTCACTGGGTACAGGGCATCAGATGTTAACTCTGTCAGCAGAAAGCAAGGCGCCCCCATTCCCGTCGTTCTAAGTACCTTCCTCTCTCTGCATCGCAGGTTGAACTGAAAGTACCTTCTAGAAGTTCTGTATGCTTGATATGAAGGCATGAGAAATCAATTTCCAGAATGAAATGATGAAAACCATCTGATTAGGGGAAATATTTCAGATCTGAAATTTACCTGATGTATACAATTAGGCTAAAGAGATTGAATACTCCTAAGGAATAATGGCAGTAAAGTGTAGTGCCTTTCACTCTATTCTGTGAGCCATGTTCTGAGGCAATCAACGCAATAATCTGAAACTCAAATAGGTGAACCTGCTACTGGCTGACTCTGAGACTGTGGGAAAGTAAACTACTGAGGTTGTACCAGCTGCAGGAGATGTCAGTGAACGCACGCCCATGTTTGCTGTTAGTACACACTAGGCCTCTGGAAACTTTCTGGCACATTCTTATCCTCCAAAATCTCCTTTTTTTCCCCTAGATCTTCTGAGGAAAAACATCTCTTTATATTAGTTTATTTTTGTAATAAGTGAAAAATCCAAACAAACAATTTTAATAGGTACATTTTTGTTTCCCGCTTCTTTGTTGATTACTTTTTTTTAGAAAAAAGATTTATGTATTTATTTGAAAGTCAGAGTTACACACAGAGAGAGAAGGAGAGGCAGAGAGAGAGAAATCTTTCATCCACTGGCTCACTCCCCAGATGGCTGCATTGGCCAGAGCTGCGCCCATCTGAAGCCAGGAGCCAGGAGCATCTTCTGGGTCTCCCACATGGGTGCAGGGGCTCAAGGACCTGGGCTATCTTGTACTGCTTTCCCAGACCATAGCAGAGAGCTGGATCTGAAGAGGAGCAGTCAGGACTAGAACCGGCGCTCATATGAGATGCTGGCGCCTCAGGCCAGGGCATTAACCCACTGTGGTCCCTCTTGATCACTTCTAAAAAGACACTTTAATCTCCCTCCAAAGTTCTTTCTGAACTACACATTTTCTTCTGCATTGTTTTAGATCCTATAAACAGTAAATTCATTTTGTGACATGGGAGTTTCAGAGTTGGCCTTCCTTTGATCTGAGTATCTTGTCTTTGTTGCTAAAGACTTGGAGACAAAGAAAACTGCTGAACCTGTAGGTCTTGGCCCACAAACTCCGTGCCCATTTGGGATGAGTCATGATGATTCAAGTCTCCTGGAAGTGAGATATCCTCATGTGGAAAGCCTGTCTTTAAGTAATAGAGGTGAAAGTGACTTCAGAGGTCACTAGGCCATTTCTGTTGCTTTCTAAGACTTGTGAGAGGAAATGCGACTATTTGGGGGGTCACAGGACAAGGTAACAGCAGAGGTGGGATTTAGTGTATAGCCCTTCCTCCACCAGTTCAACTGGTAGTGATACAGGAATGACAGTAATGAATTCTGGAAAAATCTTAGAAAACAAGTTCAGTTACCCCATTTTAATATGTATTTTCCTCATTCTTGACAGAAGAATAAACACAGATCTCATGAATGAGATGCGAACGTTTGAGGAATTTTGTATCTACAACTGTTTTCATGCTACGCCCTAGTGAGTTATATGATCACACTCAAGATATACAGCATTTGTGATGTTTTTGGTGAGCATTATTTAAGGAAAGCACAAATTGAACATGCTCTAGCTATTTGTAGTACTATTATTTGCTCACATTAGGAATCCCCTTTATGCCAAAGAACTAGATAGAGAAACACTTACTCACAGTTTGGGAGATGTCACCACATCATGCTGCATTCTGTCTGAGAGGCGGGTAAGAAAAAGTGTTGTCTTTGTTGAAATCATGCTGATACTGATGTTATCAAATTGAAAACATAGGCACTGAAATATTGGCACCTGCATCTCAATGGGCCAAATAGGTTAGAAGCAGAAAGAGAAACATTAGCTTCCTGCTTTCTCAACCCCAGGTTTAAATACTTTAGTTTTCTACATTTTCAGTTTCCTAAATAACTGATCATGAAAAGAAGACCATTTTATTAGACAGAATATTCTAGAAGCTGAGTAAAGGCAGCTTTGTGGGCTTCTCGTGGAGACTTCTTTCCTTCCCTATCAACACAGCCGCTAGAAAAGGAGAAACAAGGTTTGTTTGAATACTTTCCATTTACCAAAATAAATAAAGAGGAACTAATCAACTGACTGTTGGAAAAAACCCTATTTCCAATACAAAACACACACACAGCAATCACGAATACATGTACTTATTAAGCAGTTCCTACTTGCTCAGCAGTGCCCGAAGTGATTTTGATCCACTGGCTCATTTAACCCCTACCCCTGTGAGAAGCAGAAACTTTTGTCCTCATAGTTTACAGATAAGAAACCTATGCTAAAAGAGGGGTCGGGGTGTGCCCCCAGCTCCGGACTTGCAAGTGAAGGAGTTGAGATTGCACCCGGCCATCACCACTCCGGAGTGAAACTCTTCCTCAAGGCACTGCAGAACCACAAACAGTTCACAGGGGAGAAACTCAGAAAGAACAAAAACCGGGCTCGCCTTGAGAGTTGGGGCAGCCGTGAGAAATTTGCCCATTAAACAGCACAGGAGTAACAGCTTTCCAATTAGCAAGTCATGGGAGAAAACAAAGATCTATTCAGTGAAAGTATAATATCCTGATGCACATTTTGCATAGCGTGCCGCCCAGTCTGTTGGCACAGGATGTGGGGGAAAGGCACGCCAGGAAAAGATAACTCGCTGGCTGGAGTGTGGTGGGGAAACCATCCCCAGGGGTGCACCTGTGATTTCCCCTTTTCCTTCTCACTAGTGAGGGAGACGGGCGCTTCTGTGCTCGTTTCTTCAACAGAGGGCGAAACCGAGAGAGGCACGAAGGCTCCCTGACACCCACTCGCCTTCCTGGTTTTCAATTCCAGAGCCCAACCACGGAAGAGGAAGGAGTTCCTGAGCAGAGACTCCGCAGAGGTAAGCCCTCGGATTCCTACCCACGCGTCTCCTAAAGCACACATGCAGGCACTTCAAAAAGTTTGTGGGAAAATGGAATGAAAAGCAATTTCGAGACCGGTGCCGCAGCTCACTAGGCTAATCCTCCGCCTAGCGGCGCCGGCACACCGGGTTCTAGTCCCGGTCAGGGCGCCGGATTCTGTCCCGGTTGCCCCTCTTCCAGGCCAGCTCTCTGCTGTGGCCAGGGAGTGCAGTGGAGGATGGCCCAAGTGCTTGGGCCCTGCACCCCATGGGAGACCAGGAGAAGCACCTGGCTCCTGCCATCGGATCAGCGCGGTGCACCGGCCGCAGCGGCCATTGGAGGGTGAACCAACGGTAAAGGAAGACCTTTCTGTCTCTCTCTCTGCCTGTCCAAAAAAAAAAAAAAGCAATTTTGAAATTCATGCATAATTTTTATAATATGCGTTCTTATGAAGAGTCCTTATCCACAAGAATTTCAAACTTTATTTGCATGGAAGTAAACTTACCTTTTCTCTCCAGTTTCCGTGAACTCTCTATGAAGTACCCTCTAGTGGACGTACTCATTTAATCCTTGAAAAGGATTTAGGAGCCCGTGCTGTGGCACAACAGGTAAGCGGCCGCCTGTGACTCTGGCATATCCCATATGCCTGCCGGTTCCAGTCCCAGCTTCTCCATTTCCAATCCAGCTCCCTGCTAATGGCCTGGGAAAGCAGCAGAAGATGGCTCAAGTGCTTGGGCCCTGCCACCCATATGGGAGACCCAGAAGAAGCTCCTGGCTTTAGCCTGGCCCACCCCTAACTATTGCGGCCGTTTGGGGAGTGAACCGGTGGAGAGTAGCTCTCTCCCTCTCTCTGTCTCTCTGTAATTCCGACTTAATAAATCAATAAAAAGATTTATTCCTGTTCATGTTTGGGTGCTTCCAAGACCCTTCTCTGGGTTTTGTCAGTTGCTTTATCTCGGGTGTCCAGAACAGTGCCTGGCAAAGATTGGGTACAAATCAGTATTCAGCACTGTTAAATCCCGGTTTGCAGAAGAAAGAACTGAGGCAGAGGGCGCTGAATCCCCTACCTAAGCACCCACATCTGGGCAACTGGGGAGCATCCACACCTGGGCTGGGCCCAGAGCAGAGCAAGGAAGGGCAACGCCAGGGGATCCTTTTGTGCTCCCAGGGAGGTGGCAGAACCAGAAGAAATGGCTGTGTTGAGCACTGGGCGACTGGAATCTTAGGGAGCAGTCTCTGATTAACTGCCATATTTGGGCCAGAAAGTAGCAGGGAGCTACTGATGCGAAGGCCATGCACACAAGGACAGGGACAGACCTTGGCACAGCTGACAATGATCAAAGTGTTGCTCCTCCCCCAATCGCTGATGAATTACTTTGTTTTCCCTCAGCCAATAGTAAGAGTTTTAAAGCAGAAAATTGGGGCCAGCATTGTGCCATTGCTTCTTCGTATCCAGGCTGCTCCGTTTGCCATCCAGCTCCCTGGTCATGGCCTGGGAAAAGCAGTGGAAGATGGCCCAAGTGCTTGGGACCCCTGCTCCCCATGTGAGAGACCGGAAGAAGCTCCTGGCTTCGGGCTGGTTCCACTCTGGCTGTTGTGGCCATCTGGGGAGTGAACCAGCAGGTAGAAGACTTCTCTTCATGCCTTTTCCTTCTCTCTATAACTTTCAAATAAATAAATAAATCTTAAAAAAGAAATGGTCACAGGAAGTGAGGAAAATGCTATTTCTTGCATACTTGAACTTAATTTTTAAACTTGAAGCAGTCTCTTACGACAGGCAGCATTATGTAGAGAAAAAAATATGAAATGTCATCAAAAGAGCTAGGCTTTAACCGGCCTTGTCCCATTTGAAATTTCTGGGTGGTTTCCCTAGTTCCCTATGTCTGTTTCCTCATCTCTAAAATGAGGATTAAGAGTGATTGGCGTGGACAGAATGTTTTTTTTTTTTTTCAAGATTTTATTTATTTAATTGAAAGAGTTACAGAGAGAGAGGGAGAGGGATCTTTCATGCACTAGTTCACTCCCCAGATGGGTGCAACACCTAGGTCTGGGCCAGACTGAAACCAGGAGCCTGAAACTCCATCATCTGGGTCTCCTTCATAGTTGGCAGGGGCCCAAGTACTTTTATAAAGTGTAGGTTAAGGGGCCGGCCCTGTAGTGTAGTGCGTAAAGCCGCTGCCTGTAGTGCTGGCATCCCATGTATATACAGGCACCAGTTCAAGTCCTGGCTGCTCCACTTCCAATCCAGTTCTTTGCTATTGCCTGGGAAAGCAGTACAAGCTAGCCCAAGTCTTTGGGCCCCTGCACCCATGTGGGAGACCTGGAGGAAGCTCCTGGCTCCTGGCTTCGGATCAGCACAGCTCTGGCAGTTGCAACCATCTGGGGAGTGAACCAGTGGATGGAAGACCAGATCTTTCTCTCTTTCTGCCTCTGCTTCTCTGTAACTCTTTCAAATAAATAAATAAATCTTTTAAAAAAATAAAGTGTAAGTTGAAACTCAGTGAAAGATAACAAATGTAGCCGGCGCCGTGGCTCACTAGGCTAATCCTCCACCTTGCGGCGCCGGCACACCGGGTTCTAGTCCCATGCGTCTCCTAAAGCACACATGCAGGCACTTCAAAAAGTTTGTGGGAAAATGGAATGAAAAGCAATTTTGAGACCGGCGCCCCGGCTCACTAGGCTAATCCTCCGCCTTGCGGTGCCGGCACACCGGGTTCTAGTCCCGGTCGGGGCGCCGGATTCTGTCCCGGTTGCCCCTCTTCCAGGCCAGCTCTCTGCTATGGCCAGGGAGTGCAGTGGAGGATGGCCCAGGTGCTTGGGCCCTGCACCCCATGGGAGACCAGGAAAAGCACCTGGCTCCTGGCTCCTGCCAGGATCAGCGCGGTGCGCCGGCTGCAGCGGCGGCCATTGGAGGGTGAACCAGCGGCAAAGGAAGACCTTTCTCTCTCTGTCTCTCTCTCTCACTGTCCACTCTGCCTGTCAAAAAAAAAAAAAAAAAAAAAAGAAAGATAACAAATGTGTTAATTTTGTATAGTCACCACTCCCATTCTATTTGCACCTGGTTTTGACTATATACTCGGTTTTTTAGGGGATTTTGGGAGTGGGTAAGGGGTTATACTCAATTAAACATTTAGGGACCTGCATTTTTATTTTCAATTCTCATGTTTATAATAAATGATGCATGTTTATGATACATGGATGCATGTTTTTCAAAATCAAAAGCACTTTGGAGACAGGGACTCTTACTTGACTGACAGGTCGCTTTTGCTGCCTTTGAGGGGAATTTTCTGCAAGTTGGAAGTCAGCCTGTGATTCAAACGTTTCTTGCGTGATCCGCAGGCTGACTACCACACAGGCAGGTACTTTATTGGCTCTTTTCACTGAGCTGCCCTAATATTGCATACAGCTGCTAATGATTTCTGCACAAAGGAGTGAAAAAACAAATTTCAGCAAAGGACATGTACGTGCTACTCATTTGGGAAGGATTACCAGTGTGTACTGGAACCGTCGCTCCAGGTTTAGATTAAACAATAGGCTCTCCTGCGAAATGACGGAAAACAGAATTTTCCGGCAGCAGTGCAAATGTAAGGGTGCTTGTAAAAATGTGAATCGTGCAGAAACATTCAGTCACCAAGCCTGGCTTAGTGCCTGTGGCATGCCTGGCATTCGTCTTAGACCTGAGGAGACAACAGGAAACAAAACAATGAGGTACCTGCCCTGATGGAACCCCCATCCCACTGGAGGAGACAGAAAACAAAGCGATAAAACACTACACTATCTTGTCAGCCACTGCCATGAAGAAACCCAGGCCAGGTCAAGGATGAGACTGTGTGGTGGGTTCTGGTGAGAGTGAGAGACCTGGGCAGCAAAGGAATCTCCAAGGACACTTTTTAAAGTAAGGAAGCAAGGCTGATGCTGTGGCGTAGTGGGTAAAGCCACCAACTGCAGTGCCAGCATCCCATATGGGTGCCAGTTCAAGACCTGGCTGCTCCACTTCCGATCCAGCTCTCTGCTATGGCCTAGAAAGGCAGTGGAGGATGATGGTCCAAGTCCTTGGGCCCCTGCACCCACGTGGGAGACCCGGAGGAAACTCCTGGCTCCTGGCTTCGGATCAGTGCAGCTCGGGCCATTGCAGCCAACTGGAGAGTGAACCAGCACATGGAAGACCTCTCTCTCTGCCTCTCCTTCTCTATGTAACTCTGACTTTCAAATAAATAAATAAATCTTAAAAAAAAAAAAAAGTAAGGAAGCTAGTCTTGTGTGGATCTCTAAAGCCGGTTTACTTGGACTCACGGTTTCTCGTTCTCCAGGAGCCTACAATGTATGCCTGAAAACAAATGAGCGTGCAGCCATAGACACATGAACACACTCATTATTTGGACTTTTGCCTGTATGCAAATAAGTTGGATTGCTCGTACCCAGAGATCTTCCCCAATGTACAGAAAGCCCAGAAGTCTTTGCAGGCTTACACACGTAGGCCATGTAGAGCATGTGGGACGTTCCTGTTTCATCTGAGTGAGGGAAGAGATGTAGGTGGAAGTAAGTGGCCGCTTCTGCCATTGGCTGTGACCATCACTTACTCATCATAGAAACCAAGGTGCAGCCACATCCTCAGCCATAGAAGACACCAGAGACCCCAGAGAGACTCAGCACAAGTAAGTGAGACGTTAGAGCCCTGCAGAGGTTTCAAACCTTAGATGTTGTTCACTCTTTAAGGTTTGGTTGCTATTGCTGTCGTGTCTTGGTTGTGACTGAGTGACTGTCCTGGGACCTGGTTCACTGTTTTACTTACTCTAATCTTTATTCCTGACCATGTTGCAATCGAATGGTAATTTCTAAGAGAAAGCCAGGCACAGGAATTTTAGCCTGGCAAATATAGTCAAATACTAGAGAAGGATTCCGTCCTGATCAAGGTTTGTGATTGCCTCCAGGCTTTTCCCAAGTGAGCTTTCAAAGGAAGAAGGAGCAAAGAATTTCATTTCATGCTTCTTCATTTCTTTCCCTTCTTTCTAAACTTCAGGGATTTTAGGCATAATATTTTCTGTTATTTTAAGGACCACTTTGTTAGTGTCTGCATGTTTTGCCAAGAATCACATTCTAAAATCATTTGGTTTCAGAGATAGTTCAAGGAGTTTTTGCCCCAGGCTGGGAATTTGAACTCACAGTACCCAAGGGATATTTCGGTTATTCCTCTTGCTTTTGCTTTAACGTGAGTCAACCATTCAAAGTAGTATTTAGCTGGTATTTGGAGGGAAAATAGACCTAACAGCTTGCTGGTTCAAAATTAAACATTTAGTGTTTGCTTTTTATCAATAACCAACTCGGTTAACAAAACCTCTTCCTCTTCTCTTTTGTTCTAAAATTTAACTCGAAGCTGGCAACTTTTACAGAACTGAATTAGCAATGTCTGGGGACCCTGTGAAATGAGGGGAACTAACATTGTTTTACCACCAACTGTCAGGAGTCATAAAGCACTCTTAGTTCACCTCACTAAGTGTGAGAAGTTCCGAAGTAAACACTAGCATCTCACACGAATGCTGTCTGTATCCAACTTGTGCCTTCTGAAACCCGGGGAGGGGGGAGGGAACAGATATTAAGTTCTATGCCACTACATTTTGTATAAGTTTATTACTGAACAAGTTAAGATGTAGCAAAGAAGAGCTGTCAGCAAATTCACAGTCTTCATTTTTCTGCTTCAAACCTAGAGGTTATTGCTCAGTTACTATGCGTGTAAAAACTGCATGAGGATGTGGAATTCCCAGATATGTTTAAATTACTGATGTCGTTTATTTGAGAGGAAGAGTTCAAGTTGGCTACTGTTTTTGCAATGAATTATAAAATGGCAAATACTTAATTCCTTATTCGTAAGTTTTATATTCAGCAAAATTATTCTAGAAATTCCATCCCCCTCCTAGTTATCTGCTGAGATCTTATCAAGATGATTAACATCGTAATTGAATGCTAAGCTTCTTTGCCAGCCAATTGGGTTTTGGTTGTTATCTCTCCGGCACAGAGGCTAGAATTTTTAAGACTACTTTTTAGTATGATCAGACAAGGATAGCCTCAATAGACTATTGGCTTAAGTCAAAATCAAATGGTTTGATTACAATAGTGACTATTTTATCAATGACCTTGTTAAAATTGCTTCTGGGGTTGAGATGTTTTTGTTGCTAATCAGTTGAACTATGTCAGCATTATATAAAGTAAAAATAACTACGTACCTAGGAGAAAGAACAAAAGTTCTCAAGATTGAACTTCCCAAAACATTATTATTTCCCATGTAAAATATTTAATTTCCTAACAAGTGTAGCTGATATTGGAAGTTAAGTCTTCTAAATTTGATGGCCACATTCATACGAGTTTCTGCCCAGGGTTGTTTTGAAAACTGTGTGTCTGATTTGTCAAACAGATTTCTAAGTGGTCTCTCAACCATCTGCTGAATCAGGAACTTCATGTGACTTCCGTTGCAGTGTTAAGTAAGCCGATGCTAAGTTGTGGGGGTAAAGGAGATCTTCAAGCATAATCAACTGTTTTACTTCATGTTTCTGTATCATTTCCGGTAATACATGCAATTTTTCGATATGGGATTCTCGCACAGAATGACAGTGGCTGGGTTCGGATGGGAAGCTAACAGGAAGTAAGGACCAGCATGACATTGGAGGTCTCCTAGGCTAGTCAAGTCACATTAGGCAAGTCACATCCCAATTACCTGCATGCGAGTCCTGTGGATGACGTGAAGTGATCGTGGAATTCTGTGTATTTTGCTCTAAGGTCTCAGAACCCTTTGAGTCTAGCCCCTTTCTGTCCCCACACGTCTGTCATGTAGTCATATATGAGGTTCTGTTTTGAAACTCACACAGTTCCATGTATCTGGTCCTGAACATGATATATGCAGGCAGATAGGATTAAATCAATTAGACTCAGGAGCTGGAAGACCACGCCCTCCCCCACGCCCTCCCTCCGGCCCCTGGGTGACCTCATGCCCCTACCTGATCTTTCCTGTGTGTAACCACTCTCCTTTTGGAAGCTGATAAAAGGTGTGGAGTGCCCAAGGCCCTCTCTCTGCTTTCCTGCCCACACTACGCTGCCTGTGGCTGCTCCTAACCACACGCTTTGCTCCATGTGGCTCCCAGCCTGCTCTCTGCCTGATATGGACCCAGCTTCTAGACTTCTTTCTCCCTTAAATAAAGCCCTCATTTTCCTGTGTACTTCTCTCACTAAATAAATGCTAAAAACTTACCATGTCACCTGTTTTATTCAAGCAGATATTCAGAATTCTTATCTGAATAGATGGCAAGAACCCTTGAAATTTTAATATTAAAATAATAAAATAATTAATAAAGCTAACCTATAGCAAACACACAGCACCTTACTTTAATTCCAAATCTTTTTATGTAAGTCTTACTATTTTTTACAAAAGACTTATTTATTTGAAAGGCAGAGTTGCAGAGAGAGAGGGAGAGATCTTGCATCTGCTGGTTCACTCCCCAAATGGCTGCAATAGGCAGAGCTGGGCCGATCAGAAGCCAGGAGCTTATTCTGGGTCTCCCTCATGGGTGGAGGGGTCCAAGTATTTGGGCCATCTTTCACTGCTTTCTCAGGCACATTAGCAGGGAGGTGGATTGGAAGTAGAGTAGCCAGGATTTGAACCAGCATCCATATGGAATGCCCATGCTGTAGGCAGCAGTCTAACCCATTACACCACAGCGCCAGCCCTGTAAGTTTTACTATTTGGTAGGGCATGTCCTCCATTTGTATTCTCTTTATTTGTGATTGTTTTATTTTACTGAATCACCAGGGCTGCCCCGGACTGTGTTGAGTAGTACGTCTCCTGCTACTAGGGCTATTCCTGACATGACAGGCAAAGCTTCCTTTGGTTCCTCACTACATATGAGAACTGTGCTAAGTTTGTAGCAGAGATTCTCCTTGGGTTAAGCAAGATTTCTTCCGTTCTGGCTTGCTAAAAGGTACCTCTCACCCCAAGAATTTTGATCACAAATCATTAATAAATTTTATAAATGCTTTTTTCTTTTTTGGTCTTTACTAAATTCTTTTTTCTTTTTTTTTTATCACTTACTATCTATTGAGATGATAGTATGGTTTATAATTTATCCCCTTTAATCTATTAATGTACTTAAAATGTTTGTTTATTTACTTATTTGAAAGGCAGAGTTACAGAGATAGAGAAGGAGAGATAGAGAGAGAGAGATCTTTCCTCCATTGGTTCACTCCCCAAATAGGGCAGCAGCCAGGGCTCAGCCAGGCCAAAGCCAAGAGTCTAGAACTCCATCACCTGGGTCTTCCACGTAGGTGACAGGGGCCTAAGTACTCAGGCCATCTTCTGTTACTTTCCCAGGAACATTAGCAGGGAGCTGCATCAGAAGTGGAACAGCCAGGACTCCAACCAGCACTCATATGGGATGCCGGCATCACAGGCCATGTCATACTGCTATGCCACAATTAATGTAGTTAATATGCCTATTAATGTAGCTTCTTATACAGATAGATTTTTTTTTTATTTTTATTTTTTGACAGGCAGAGTAGACAGTGAGAGAGAGAGACAGAAAGGTCTTCCTTTTCCGTTGGTTCACCCCCTAATGGCCGCTGGGGCTGGTGCACCATGCTAATCAGAAGCCAGGAGCCAGGTGCCTCTCCTGGTCTCCCATGCAGGTGCAGGGCCCAAGCACTTGGGCCATCTTCCACTGCACTCCCGGGCCATAGCAGAGAGCTGGCCTGGAAGAGGGGCAACCGGGACGGCCCAGATAGATGTTTTGACGTTATAACATTTTACATTCCTGGGACAAACCCTATCTTATTAAATTTTCTTCCTTCCTTCCTTCCTTCCTTCCTTCCTTCCTTCCTTCCTTCCTCTCTCTCTGTCTCTCTCTCTCTCTGTCTCTCTCTCTCTGTCTCTCTGTCTCTCTCTTTCTCTCTTTCTTTCCCAGGCAGAGTTAGACCATGAGAGAGATAGAGAGAGAGTTATAGGCAGTGAGAGAGAGAGACAGAGAGAAAGGTCTTCCTTCCGTTGGTTCACTCCCCTAATGGCCTCTACAGCCGGCACGCTGTACCAATCCAAAGCCAGGAGCCGGGTGCTTCCTCCCAGTCTCCCGTGTGGGTGCAGGGACCCAAGCACTTGGGCCATCCTCTGCTGCCCTCCTGGGCCACAGCAGAGAGTTGGACTGGAAGAGGAGCAACCGGGACAGAATCCAGCGCCCTAACCGGGACTAGAACCCGGGGTGCTGGTGCCGCAGGTGGAGGATTAGTCAAGTGAGCCACGGCGCCGGCCAAATTTCCTTTTTATATACTGCTAAACTTGAATAGTTAATCATTTATTTAGAACGTTTATATATTTTAAATATTTATTTTATTTATTTGAAAGAGAGAGAGGCAGAGCTAGAGAGAGAGAGGTCTTCCATCTGCTGGTTCACTCCCCAAATGACTGCAATGACCAGAGCTGAGCTTATCCAAAGCCAGGAGCCAGGAGCTTCTTCCAGGTCTCCCATGCAAGTGCAGGGGCCCAAGGACCTGGGCCATCTTCTACTGCTTCCCCAGGCCACAGCAGAGAGCTGGATCAGAAATGGAGCAGCCGAGACTCAAACCGGTGCCCACATGGGACGCCGGCACTGTAGGCGGTGGCTTTGACCCACTGCGCCACAGCGCCGGCCCCAGGATATTTATATTTACGTTGTAAGCCACATTCATCATTCTCATGTCTGAATCTTTTCCATTTTTATATACTCTGAAACTATTTACAAAAGATAAGGATCACTTTTCTCTTGGACATTAGCAAAGATTCTCTGGTTAAACCAGCGGGGCCTGATATTTTCCTGGGGGAACCTAATTTAAGTTTCTTTACTGGTGATTGTGAACTGTAGGCTTTCAGCCTTTTTAAAGATTTGATTGTATTAGTGTATATATTTCTCAAGCAATTTTCATTTAACTGAAGTCTTCAGATGTATTGTCATAAACTTATTTGTAGGGTTCGCTTCTAATTCTTTAAATATTTTGTCTGTGGTTATGATCCCTTTTTGGCAATATTATTGGTGACTTTTTACATGTTTTCAGCTTTGCTTTAGGTTTGCATTTCTACTCTAGTTTCATGGCACAGGCCTGGCCTTGCACGGTGTATCCCCAGAGCCTCCGTCTGTGGGAAGAACTTCCTTTCTCTTTCATTCTGAAGGAGACTAACCGCCAGCTGGCAGCTGCCCACCTCAGAACTGGGGACCCTGCTTACCTAAGCATTTGGTTTCCATTTATTTTGGTCAGGGCTATGTTTATCTTGCTTTTAAGCCTAACCATATATTTTTTGATTTTCCTTTTTATAATTCATTTTTCATTCTTATATGCTTTCAGCAGGAAGGGTTTATCAAATACCATGATCTTGGGGAGTTGAGTCCGATAAAATCAGCCAAACTAGCACAATGACCTCCACAAGGACAGGAGCCATGCTGCCCTCCCCCGCCCCGCCCTCCCTCGTCCTGTCCTCCCTTTGTCTGTCTGTCTGTCTCTGACACATACCACGTGTCAGGCTCTGCAATGGCATTGTGCACACACTAGTTTCATTGTCATTTTAGAGGTGAAGAAACTGAAGTTTGAAACAAGGGACTTTCTCCAGGCCATTTGGATAGTGAGTGACAGGGCTGCCTCCACAACCACACCCTCTCTTCCATCCTGCACCTGCTCTAGCCCTTGAGCCTGTTCTTCATGCTGCCCCTTGAGGGCGCTGGGAATGTGTTCGACTTTTCTCCTTTCAGCCCAGCCCCTTCATGCAATAAATGCTTTGACAAATGGCATCATTATAACAAGGATGACTGCTAATTCCCTTATGAAGCCAAGGGGACTGATGTTGTGGCACAGTGGGGTAAGCTGCTGCCTGAGAAGCCAGCATCACACATGAGTGCTGGTTCAAGTTCCAGCTGCTCCACTGATGGTTTTCAAGATTCATTCATTTACTTTGAAAATCAGACTGAGAGAGAGAGAGATATCTGGTTCACATCCCCGATGGCCACAACGGCCTGCACTGGGCCAGTCTGAAGCCAGTAGCTTCCTCTGGGTCTCCCACATGGATGAGAGGGGTCCAAACACTTGGGCTGTCCTCCACTGCTTTCCCAGGCCATTAGCAGAGAGCTGGATCAGAAGTGGAGCAGCAGGGACATGAACTGGTGCCCATATGGGATGCTGGTGCCGCAGGTGGCAGCTTTACCAGCTATACCACAACACCAGACTCCTCGTTCCTGACTTCAGCCTGGTCCAGTGCTGCCTGTTGTGACCAGAAGTGAACCAGCAGATAAAAGATCTCTCCCCTGCCCCTCTCTCTCTCAGTAGCTCTACTTTCAAATAAATAAATAAATAAATCTTTTTTTAAAAAAGGGAGGGGGACCATATTCTTGTGGCAGCACCCTCTACAGTTCTCATTGGCATTTACTATGAATTTCCTTATTGGTTTTTATCGGCCTTAGAAACATTTACTTGGAATTCCTTCTGTCAGTTTTTATGCAAAGCATTATAAAGTATAGAAAGGAGTTTTAGAATTAGTAAATATTTACAGCTGCTTTTATCTTTACTTGTTTTTCATGTTATAAAAGTATGTGCATGTAATCTGAAAAACAATACTTTCCAAGTTTGGAATTGGGTAGCTGTTGAAATCAGGCTTTTTCTTAGCAGAAAATATAATGATGCCAGTAACTGCAAGAATGCAATGCACCAGTACAGCTTCATTAATGAGTTATGACTGCTGAAAGAATGTTCTAGAAAAAAAGATAAACACTTATCAGAGGTCCATGGACCTCTTCCAAATCTTAGATTTAAGATATATTTGCAGAGAAATATAGATAGCTTCCAAGAGATGCTGAAATTTTTAAAATTTCTTCCTTATTTGAGTGAAATAAAACAGTTGAAATACAAATTAGCAACAACAAACACAATCCTTTTATTTTCATGCACAAATAAGGGAATATGTGGTAACTGAATGAGTAAAGATACATCTTTAATTTTTAATATTAATCATAATAGATGTATACATCTATACATGTTTGTAAAGAAAAAGTAATTTTGTGCTGTGTGAATATTGACCTACAAACAGCAAAAAGTCTACAAAAGTTCATATAGAATGCTTTTTGAATATTTATTTGAAAGGCTGAGTGACAGGGATAAAGACAGAGAAAGATCTTCCATCTGGTGTTTCATTCCCCAAATAGTTGCAACCAAGGCTGTACCAGATCAAAGCCAGTAGCCTGGGATTCCATCCAGGTATCCTATGTGGGAGCAGGGGCCCAAGCACTTGGGCCATCCTCTGCTGCTCTCCCAGGTGCATTAGCAGGGAACTGGATTAGAAGCAAAACAGCCAGAACTTGAACCAGCATTCTGATACGGGATGCCAGCACACAAGTGCTGGCTTAACCTGCTGCACCACATTCAGATAGAAACTATAAGTAAGAACAACATATCTGGGGCTGGCGCTCTTGTGTAGCGGGTAAAGCCGCCACCTGCAGTTCCAGCATCCCATATGGGTGCCAGTTCAAGACCTGGCTGCTCCACTTCCAATCCAGCTCTTTGCTATGGCCTGGGAAAGCAGTGGAGGATGGCCCAAGTCCTTGGGCCCCTGCACCCACATGGGAGACCTGGAGGAAGCTCCTGGCTCCTGGCTTTGGATCGGTGCAGCTCTGGCCATTGTGGCCATTTGGGGACTGAACCAACAGATGGAAGACCTCTCTCTGCCTCTCCTTCTTTCTGTGTGTGACTCTTTCAAATAAATAAATAAATCTTTAAAAAAATTATGATACATAAAACTTTTTCAGAAAGAATTTTATCCTTTACATTTGTTATTTACAGTTTTTGTGCTCTTGTATCTTTCCCGCTCTTTATGTCTAAACTCCATGTTGCTAAGTAACCTGGAAAACAGCCTCATGGCTCTGCTGGGTATTTCTGTTAGTGGCCCAAATTTGAACTCTTCTACAATTACTTGTTTCTTGTTCCAATGAATCTGGAGCTGTAAAATTGGAATTATCATTAGTTTAGCCAATTCTGTCTTCAGAGAACATTCCTCACCTGCTTTATGGGTGTCATACGCACATTTCACTTAGGTGTGGACTAGACTGGCAGGAGTGGGGCAGGATGCAAAAAGATTGGGGGAGGGTGCTCGGTTTCTTTTAGGGAGCCCAAGCCCCATTCCACGACAGGGAGACCAGGGGCAGAGGCATGGATCTGCTAGGAGTCCCCACCTCTGGATTTCTTGGCCTCAGGAAGGGTCTAGATAGAGAAGAGCCAGTTCAGTTATCTCAAGGTCATACTCTCCACAGGTGGACCCCAGGAATTAGAAACTTGAGACCAGAATTTGGCAATCTGGACTTTATGATTTGTGTTTGATGTTTTCTGTAATGTGATTTTAGATGGAACTTTATTTTGAAGCTCAAGCCTAACTTTTCCTTTTATCTAATATCCCATTAATATTCTTTAAAAGACTTTCTTAGTAAAAAAAAAATGAACTATTTTTAATTCACTCATTCTACTGAACATTTGTCATACATTTTATTCATTTAATTACTAGAATTATTTCTTTTTAGTGTGTGGTGATCAGTTTGTAATCAATTATAAAGCAAGAGTTCAAAGTTACTATTGTGAATGCTAATAATTATTAAGTATTTAGCATTGTGCCAAGTACTTTATGTGTGTAACGTATCAATCTCCAAATCCATGTTATGAAAAGTTGGCTTTGAAACTCGGGGAGATTTTATTAACTAGCCCAAAGATGCACAATAATGAAAGGGAAGAATTGAGCTCCAATTGAAAATGTGTCTCAGCTGCTGGATCATTATAATATTACAACACATTCTACAATAATAAGTGCTTTTCAAAGCCATTAACTTGGGTGGGCATGTGGCAGAGTGGTTAAGATATTGCTTGGCAAAAATACTGTATCTTCAATGTGATTGAAATTTGATGGAAGTATGTGCAGGAGAATGTACTGGGATACCTGTTCTCTATTTTGTGTTTTGGTCACTACATTGCCCTTCTCTTTCAAACCTTACGCTGAATTCTAAGAATATAATCAGTCCATTGTGCTCATTTACCCCTGGGAAAGTTGATGCTGTAGGGCTGAAAACAGATGTGGTCGGCCAACAACCTCTGTTCCTGGTTTTTGTTTTCTGGAGGCCTGAGTTCCTAGGGAGGATTGTGCTAGGCTTAAAGCAAGAAAGGTGGTTGAGGAAGAGAAAGAAGCCAGACAAGAGGGTTTTCCAAGAATGGGAAAAGGAATAGATGTGTGCAGATCATTGGTTAAGTGGGAATTCCCCTCTCAGTTATTCCCAGGTGAGACAGCAGGGTCTCAGGAGAGAATATATCTGGGATATGGCTAAAAGGGGTGGACCCCAAACACCAGAACTTCCAGCCTCAGCAGGGTCCTGGTGCCAGTCTTGGCACCTATACAGCACAGTGCTCTGCTTCCTAGGTTGGGACTATGAATAAGAGCAGCAGCGAGAGCCCCACTTTCTAGGCACTCTTCGATTCTGGGGAGACCTTAGAGAGGTAGAACTCTACCCCAACTACAACAGAAAATAATCAGTTGGGATGGAACTTTCCATCTGTCCAGTGGGATGGAAGCTCGAGATTAGACTTCATTTCACACACTTTCAAAATGCCAGTGTGGTACTTCTTACACACTCAAGTTTGGGAGGTAAGATTCATACTCGTTATTCATACATGAATATGGAAGAAGAAACCATTCTGGAAAGTTAATGCCAAAATGATAATAATGACCCCTTCTGGGTGATAGGTTTGAGTTTGTATTTTTCAATTTTGCTTGACTTTTCTTTATTTCCTTGATTTTCTGTAATGGATAAGTAAGTACTTTTAAAGTTTTATAATCAAAATACTCAAAGAATCATGTTTAGCAAAATTGTGCTTTCTCCACATTTTATATTTATTCTCTACGTAGATGTTTTGGTTGTCATATTTTTGTGTGGGTTGGAGTAGAAACTAGGTGAATTAGCTAAGACCGTGGACCTGAAAGAGACACAGCTGTGAGTTTCACACACAATTCCACAGCTTACTACCTTTCTCAGATCACATTTCTCTGAAAATCTGAAATAAAGGTTCACATGCGTGTGATTTATTAAGGAAATGTTTCTGGGAAAACCAATGAAGGAGTGGGCAACTCAGGCCAGGGAAAGGAAAGAAGCCATGCAAGGGTAATATTTCAGACAGAGTAGGAGCCTCACGCAATCCTCAAGGGAGCTCTGAGATATAAATTATGGGAGGCCATAGCTTCCGGCCAGGGCGTTCACCCGATGTGCCACAGTGCTGGCTAGGAGGTATAAATTATGCCTCACAGTTTGGCCTGCCTTGAGGCAAGGGAGCTGGGCTTTCCTAGCTCCAAATCAGTGAGTTACTGCCTACAGAGCCACCTGCGGAAACAAAATGTCCCAGGACTTCTGGCTTTCTGCACAGGCATGTGAAGCAACTCCAGTAACCCAAGGGCAGAAGAGTCACAGAAGCATAGTGTGCCCAGAAAGCAGTCCACAAGTAGACAGGAAGTCCGTGTAGGCGAGCTGGAACTCTTGTATCCCTGAGTAATGATGCTGTCTGCTTAATCGTTGATTTAATATGCTCATCTTCCCAGGATGCAACAGGTGCATCCTGGATCAGGGTGCTTGCTGGGACTCTCACCTCACCTGCATATCCAGCTGGGATACCCCCACTTCCTTATAAAAAGAGGTGGAAGGCAGGAAAGCTCTCCTTCTGCCATGGACCTTACTTAGAGTCCATTTTCTTTCTTTCCACCACCGAACCCTGCTCAGACCTACTAATCCCATGTATACTCTTTTGCCATGGGTCTTGAGTAGACCTTCCCATTTATGGTACCACTTTCAGTTTTTCCTTTCTGTCATGTACAAGCAACTCTTTGGCACATTCACGTTGGGTATTTCTCTGTGTGGAGCAGCCCACACTCAAGCATGAATGTATGTTTATTTCCTCAGTGCCAAATAAACTCTGTGCCTGTTTACACACATGTACACACAAAGATGCTATTTGGGATGCATGAACCATTTGGAGTGCCTGGGTTCAAGTCCTGACTCTGCTCTGGACTCCAACTTCCTGCTGATACTCATCCTTGGAGGTGACAGGAGACCCAGTTTGAGTTCTGGGCTCCTGGCTTCAGCCTGGCCTAGGCCAAGCTATCATAGCCATGTCCCGAATGAAACAACAGGTGGAATATCTCTCTAATTCTGTCTCTTCTCCCACTTCCACCCCACTTCCTTTCAAATAATTTTTTAAAAAAGAAATTTTAAGGGGCCAGCGCTGTGGCGTAGTGGGTATACAGCATCCCATATGGGCGCTGGTTCAAGTCCTGGCTGCTCCACTTCTGATCCAGCTCTCTGCTATGGCCTGGGAAAGCAGTGGAAGATGGTCCAAGTCCTTGGGTCCCTGCACCCATGTGGAGATCCAGAGAAAGCTCCTGGCTCCTTCCTGGCTTCAGATTAGCACAGGTCCAGCCATTGCGGCCAAATGGTTAGTGAACTAGCAGATGGAAGGCCTCTCTCTCTCTCTCTCTCTCTCTCTCTCTCTCTCTGCCTCTCCTCTGTGTAACTCTAATTTTCAAATAAATAAATAAATCTTTTTTAAAAAATAAATTTTAAAAATCATTAGCCATTTATAAACAATTGGGATGACATGATACAGTACACAAAAACAAAATGATAATGACTTATATGTAATAGAAGCATATTAGCAACCTCTCTGAAATAGAAGGAAAGCTTCCCTTTTCCTTTACAGAGAGGTGAAGGAAGAAGCTTGTCATTGTCCTATCCCAACAGAAATCCCCAGGTGGGGTGTGTGTGTGTGTGAGAGAGAGAGAGAGAGAGAGAGAGAGAGAGAGAGAAAGAAAGATCTTCCATCTGCTGGTTTACTTCCCAGATAGCCACAAGGACTTGGCAATGCCTGGCTGAAACCTGAAGCCTGAAGCCTGGAATTCTATGCAGGTCTCCCACATAGGTGGCAGGGGCCCAAGGACTTTGGCCACATTCCAGGTGTTTTAGCTGGGACCTGGATTGGAAGTGGAGCAGCTGAGGCTTGACCTGCACTGTGATAGCCAATACTGGCATCGTGAGCAGAGGGTAGCTTAACTTTCTGCAACACAATGCTGGCTCCAAGTTTCCACATATTAGATAGTCATTTATGATCTTGGTTTTGCAATGTTCTCCCGTCTCTGACTATCTCAAAAGACGCTGTGAAGCTTTCAGACATGTCCCCGAAGAAAATTATCGAGACATCCCTTGTGGACCGTTAAAGTAACCCCTCCTCTCCTCTCCTTCCAGAATCTCATCATGCCCAACTACAAACTCACTTATTTTAATATGAGGGGGAGAGCAGAAATCATCCGGTACATATTTGCTTATTTGAACATAAAGTATGAAGACCGCAGAATAGAGCAAGCTGACTGGCCTGAAATCAAATCAAGTAAGTAGCACAAATGAAAACGTAGGGAAAACGTGCTTTGAGAACCTTTAGTCCTTCGTCAAGAAAATGAACAAATAAAGATGTTTTCATCTCCTGTGGCTTTAAATTGTGAAGCCGTCATTCAGGCAAGCTAAATCGGTACACTATGACTCAGCAGATTTCCTATTAGTGATGAAAACACAAGCCTCACAGACAGCAACTACAAAAATAAACAGAGAGCCTTGCCAGAAGAACTGAATCAGACATGAGATGCACCGTTGTATATTTTATAGTTGCGATTACTGAAGTGCACAGACTCTGAGTAATTTTTCCAGTTTCCATCCCTAACAGGTTGAGCTGATTCAAACCTGCATCAGTTTAATTCTCTCCCCCAAGTATTTTTGCATGAGAAAATGCCAACAATAATGATAAGTGACAATTGGTAATTTAGCAATACATCCCCACATGTCTTTTGGAAGCATGCCTTCTGTAAAAGACGTTGTCTTTATAATGACCACCCCCTTCTTTTTAAGCAGAGATGTTTCTGTCTGATAGGATAGAATATCTTACTTCCTGTTCTCATGAGACTTTACCATTAATCTGCAAATGTTTTTCCTGATATTGGGGTTTTTTTATTACTAGATTTTTTTTTATTTTTCCCAAAAGAAATCTTTTATTTAAGGAAAACAAACTTCATGCATTTCATAAGTAAAACTTTAGGAATGCAGTGATTCTTCTCACCATACTCACCCTCTCACCCACACTCCCACACTCCCACTCCCCCGACTCCCAATCCCATTCTCCACTAAGATCCATTTTCAATTAACTTTACACACAGAAGATCAACTCTACGCTAAGAAAAGAGTTCAACAATTTGCACAGAAAGCGAAACAAAACTGTTCCTCAACAGGCAAGACAAGGGCTGTTCAAAGTCATTGCAACTCGAAGTTAATTTCACTTTTTTTTTTTTTTTGAGAAACTTAATTTACTTTAAAGAAACACCCAAGAATGTTACATCTTTTGGGAGCACTTAGACATAACTATACCTTATAAGATATAAGAATGTTCTTCATTTAATATATTAGAAGAAAGCAAGTCCTTGAGAACAAGTTTTATAATTAATTAAGGAAGCACCTAAGAAAACAAGCAGTGGAGTTTATAATTTAGGCATAACTAAAACTTATGAGACAAGAATATCCTCCACTTAATACATTAAAACAAAATAAATCTTTGAGAACAAATTTTACTGTTAACTCTCATAATACAACTCTTTGAGGACAAAGGTCTTGCATGGGAAGTTAGTGCATAGTGACTCCTGCTGTTAATTTAACAATTAATACTCTTATGTATGATGTCAATGATCATCTGAGGCTCTTGATATGAGCTGCCTAGGCTATGGAAGCCTTTTGAATCCACAAATTCCATCGGTATTTAGACAAGGTCATAAGCAAAGTAGAAGTTCCCTCCTCCCTTCAGAGAAAGGTACCTCCTTCTTTGATGACCACTTCTTTCCACTGGGATCTCACTCACAGAGATCCTTCCTGTAGAATATTTTTTGCCATAGTGTCTTGGCTTTCCATGCCTGAAATGCTCTCATGGGCTTTTCAGCCAGACCAGAATGCCTTAAGGGCTGATTCTGAGGTCAGAGTACTGCTTAAAGCAATTGTCATTCTATGTGCATATGATTTTAAGATAAAAGTTGTATCATAGGTGAATTTCATTTTGTCCATGAAATGATTAGGTCAAGATGAATAGCATAGTGCAAGGATAGTACACACACCAAATTCTGTATTTAAGCTTTTAAAATTTTCATTTTTCTTTTAGAGCCTCATCCCCTAGTCTGTCTTGACTTGTTTCTGTTATTGAAAATGTAGTTTTCACATTTTCTTAATATCTTTATAAAATTCATGATGATTAAGATATTAATTTCAAATCATTTATGAGCCAGAGACCTACCACTGCGTTGTCTTCAAGAAGATAGAAACTTCATAGACATAAAAACTCAAATAGAAATAGTGATTTTTCTCCATGAGATTGTCAAAGACTAGGCTTGCTCTTGTTTATCTGCCACCCATGGCTGTCTTATTTACAGAGTGTAAGATAGTTCACTCTCTTTCCACATTTGGGCTCTTTGGAAGTATGAAAAAGGGAGGAGGCATACCCTTTCTTTTCACAGCTTGACCAGATAGTTACATAGAACTTCCATTACATTCCCTTGGCATGTAAGAACTTAGTCACACATTGGTGACATGTTACTGTGAGGGAAGCAGGGAAATGTTGACTTTATTGTGAATAACACCTTGTCCAGCTAAAACTCCAGGGTTTTATTACTTTGAGAAGAAAGGTTAAAATAGGTACAGAGATGCAGTTTCTATTACAAATTTTATTTGTTCTTATCTCCCATCCAGTTTAGCAGTGCTCTCTGGTGTTTGAAACCCTCTACAATATCCCCTTTGCTAGAACCTGGAATTAACTCAATCTTTGGTCAACCCTTTCCATAATTGAATAATTCTACTAAAAAGTTCTTTCTGGCCAAACCTGCCAAACTGATCACATTTGTTTTACATTTTCTCTCTGCTTTAATAATAGGAAAATATTTTGGAAAAAAGACAAAACACCATAAGGACAAAAACATCAACTTGAATAGGAGAGCAGAAAAATCTGGAAGCTAGAAAGCCAGTAAAAGAATGCTAAGGAGACAGTAGGTTCGTAAAGGCCAAAAAAGAAGCCTGGAGGAGGAAAAGGCAAGCAGAATCATTCTGAGTTCCTGAAAAAGGCTCAGGGAGCAGCAGCAACAGGCAGCTTTAAAAGCTGAGCTAATAGAGGATTGACTGGAAGAATGTGAGAAAGCAGTAGGACCACCAGCTCCTTCCCCCTCCCTGGGAAAAATGTGGACATTACTCTCAGGATAGGATGCACCAGAGGATTCTGGGACAACAGGCATGTCTGAAGACACAATACGATAATAAATATTCAAAGGAAGTCTAGAAACTAAACTGTGAGACCCAAAGTTCCTTTTTTTTAAAAAAAAAAAAAAGATTTATTTATTTTATTTGAAAGAGTTACACAAAGAGAGGAGAAGCAGAGAGAGAGAGAGAGAGGTCTTCCATCCGATGGTTCACTCCCCAGATGGCCGCAATGGCCGGAGCTGTGCAGATCCAAAACCTAGAGCCAGGAGCTTCTTCTGGGTCTCCCACACGGGTGCAGGGGCCCAGAGTTGTATCATCCTCCACTGCTATCCCAAGCCACAGCAGAGAGCTGGATTGGAAGAGGAGCAGCCAGGACCAGAATGGGCGCCCATAGGGGATGCCGGCACTTCAGGCCAGGGCTTTTTAACCCACTGCGCCACAGTGCTGGCCCCCCTAAGTCCCTTTAACCTACTCTACAATTAGCATGCTGCAACCAGGCTGATATCTCTCAGACAGAAACTGGAGGAATGCTCTCTGGGACAACTGATCGGCCTAAGGGAATAATCTAATGGATACTGAATATATTAAGTCTGTCAGTGAAGTGGCCCAGCCAATTCTGTTGGCAAGGGCCTCCCATGCACCCTGAGCTTCCAGTCACTTTTATTTCTTTGTCCTTTATAGCAGGAATGGCAAAGCAAAAAATCAACAGATATTTGAGAAAAGTCTCTAATATGAAAGTAGGCATGAATGAAGCAGAAGGAAAAAAAAAACAACTCTGATGGAAACAGGATAATTTAGAGGAAAAAAAAAACTTTCAAAAATATTATATGATGTCCACTATAAGAACTGGGTACTGGGCCGGCACCGCGGCTCACTAGGCTAATCCTCCGCCTTGCGGCGCTGGCACACCGGGTTCTAGTCCCGGTCAGGGCACCGGATTCTGTCCCGGTTGCCCCTCTTCCAGGCCAGCTCTCTGCTGTGGCCAGGGAGTGCAGTGGAGGATGGCCCAGGTGCTTGGGCCCTGCACCCCATGGGAGACCAGGAAAAGCACCTGGCTCCTGGCTCCTGCCATCGGATCAGCGCAGTGTGCCGGCCACAGCGCGCTGGCCGCGGCAGCCATTGGAGGGTGAACCAACGGCAAAGGAAGACCTTTCTCTCTGTCTCTCTCTCTCACTGTCCACTCTGCCTGTCAAAAAAATAAAATAAAATAAAAATTTATAAAAGAACTGGGTACTATAAAAGAAATGCTCCAAGACAAAAGTTCTTGAACATTGAGAATGTGGGGACCTGTGTTGTGGCACTGTGGGTTAAGCTGCCACCTGCCATGCATATGGACACCAGGTCAAGTCCCAGCTGATCCACTTTCAATCCACATCTAACTCCCTGCTAATACACCTGGGAAAGCAGTGGAGGACCAGCAGATGGAAGATCTCTCTCTCTCTCTCTCTCTCTCCTCTCTCCTCTCTCCTCTCTCCATAACTCCACCTTTCAATTAGAAAAAAATTAAAAATAAATAGACTTATTAAAAATTAAAATGAAAAATTGAGAATGTGAATGTGATACAAACAAAACCAATCAATTTTTCAATAGAGGGCTGGTGCCGTGGCTCACTTGGTTAATCCTCCACCTGTGGCGCCGGCATCCCATATGGGCACTGGGTTCTAGTCCCGGTTGCCCCTCTTCCAGTCCAGCTCTCTGCTATGGCCCAGGAGGGCAGTGGAGGATGGCCCAAGTGCTTGGGCCCCTCCACCCGCATGGGAGACCAGGAAGAAGCACCTGGCTCCTGGCTTCAGATTGGTGCAGTGCCGGCCGTAGCAGCCATTTGGGGAGTGAACCAAAGGAAGGAAGACCTCTCTCTCTGTCTCTCTCTCTCTCTCACTGTCTATAACTCTACTTGTCAAATAAAAAAAATAAAAAATAAAAATAAATTTAAATTTTTTTCAATTGAATGATGAAAATCAGGAAATCTTCCAGAAAACACAATAGGACAAGCAAATGGAAAATAGAAAAAAGGAAGATCAGTGAAACTGAGGATCCATCAGTTTAGGAGGTCACCTTCCCAATGAGATTCTAGGAAGAGAGAACATATAACAGAAGAGAGGCAAACTTTTTAAAGACTCTCCCTTACCCAAAATTGAAAAGTGTCTCCTCATGGCTTTTATACATTGGTCTTCCACTTGCCATTTTCGTTCATGGAGAACAGATTATTCTTTCTTTTTTCATCTGAATACCGGAGGCCTTCAAAAAGTTCACAGAAAATGTGTGTTATGAAAAAACTACCCATGGACTTCAAAACATTTTGCACCAAAATCCAGCTTATCTTTCAATTCCGTTTCTCAAAAACACTTTAAGAAGTACTCTTAGAATTGAAGAAGCTTGGTTGAAGACACTGGAGGGAATAAAGAGCATTGTGGAGCAGCCAGTTGAATAAAAGTGCTCTGAGTGAAGAGAAAGGTCCAGAATCCAGCCCCCGGTTAACTTGCGCGTCTGTGGGTCTACTTAGATAAGAACTGTGGATCTTCCTTGTTTCTCTGATCATCATCGTGAATTTCAGCTCAACCTTCCCACCCCTGACCCTACTGGTTGATTTAGATACTGTTTCCCATGGCCCATCCGAGCTCTGCAATACACCCGGGCGTAAGGGACAACTCTCCTCTCCTCCCTGAGTATTCCAATTTTAGCCGCTGGGTTGCATTTCCCTGCCACCCAAGCAGGTGTCCTCTGAACAGGCTCCCATTACACAGCATCTGCTGAGCAGTGTGTGGTGCCAATGAGGAAACACAATGTTCCGAGCACAGGAACAGCGCAGGACGCCATGGCACCATCACCCTGTCACAGACATTATCCTACGGCGTTTTCCCAAGATCAGAGTAGTTACATTGGCAGCCATATCACACTAAGGACTTATATTCAATGTCACTAAATTCCTTAGAGCTTTTTTTAAAAAAATTATTTATTTGAAAGGCAGAGTTACAGAGAGACAGAGCAAAGAGAAAGAGAGGTCTTTCATCCACTGGGTCACTCCCCAGATGGCCATGATAGCCAGAGCTGCGCCTATCTGAAGCCAGGAGCTGGGAGCTTCTTCCGGGTCCCCCATGTGGGTGCAGGGGCCCAAGCACTTGGATCATCTTGTGGTGCTTTCCCAGGCACATTAACAAGGAACTGGAAGTGGAGCAGCCGGGACTCGAATTGCTGCTCATGTCAGATCCTGTTGCTGCAGGCAGCAACTTCACGCATTAAACAACAGTGCCAGCCCTCCTTAAAGCTTTTGGACAGGAGCTCCTGTTTACTGATGACCCACTGGAACTATTCCTTTCTAGAACCAAAAATGAAGAACTTAGCATTTGTCTACTTAAATTTCTTCTTGCCCCCCCTTTTTTTTTTTTAAGATTTATTTATTTGAGAGGTAGAGTTATAGACAGTGAGAGGGAGAGACAGAGAGAGAGGTCTTCCATCCTCTGGTTCACTCCCCAAATGGCTGCAACGGCCAGAGCTACGCCGATCCGAAGCCAGGAGCCAGGAGCTTCTTCCGGGTCTCCCATGTGGGTACAGGGGCCCAAGGACCTGGGCCATCTTGTACTGCTATCCCAAGCCACAGCAGAGAGCTGAATCAGAAGAGGAGCAGCCAGGACTAGAACCAGTGACCATATGGGATGCTGGTGCCACAGGTGGAGGATTAACCTACTGCGCCATGGCGCCGGCCCCTTACCTTTCTTCTTGTTAGAGGCAACCCAATGTTCCAGTTGTTGGCAGTTATCCCCAAATTGACTTAAACACACCCAGTGACTGAAACTTACGTTAACACAAGAGTGCATACCCCACTGCCCAGAGTTGTGGGTGCCAATGAAATTATTCTTTATCTTGAGCTACCATCTGCCCTTTATCCTGTTACTTTTTGGCTCTCATCCTGCATTTCATAGCTAGTTGGAGTAAGTCACAATTTTCTCCCATTTGATAGCTCTGCCACATTTGAAGATAGCTGTTAAGTTCACCTGAGTGTTTTCTCCTCCTCTAGGGGAAGAGGGCAAGGGCTCTTCAACCAATCCTCATAGAATGTGCTTCTCAGATCTCTCTCTAACTTGGATACCATTCTCCGGGCTTGCTCAGATTTTGAACATCTTTCTCAAAACCTGGCTCTCAGAATTATGAAAACAACTGAGCAAGTGTTCCACCAGCTCTCAGTGTGAACCCCACCCCTACATGGTGTGTGGCCTGGGTGATTTACATAAGCTCTCTCAACTTCATTTACGAAGTGAGATAACAGCTCACACATTCTTGCTAGGGTTCTTATAAGTACTGGGAGATGAAATGGGCACAGTAAGTATTTAGCACAATGCCTGGCAAGAGGGAGGCCTCCCCACCTCTCAGTGTTAGTTAGATGTGTTAGTTCCCTCTTGTTCAGACTGATGTTGCTTCAAAGAAATCACCCGACTCAAGTCAGTTTTATTTGTGATTCTCTTCTGCCTTGCATTATCTCAGGCACTTGGAACAGTACTTGGCACACTCACTAGGTAAACACTGTAAGATGATTTTGTGCCTGATGCGAATTGTAGTTCACCCTGTACTCAGTATGCTTATAACAGCTGGAAGGAGAGGCACAACATGGAGTCCAGTGGTTGTGTGAGAGTCATGGCATTATAAGTGGCACCTTATTCTTTTCTGTCTTTCCAAAATAATTGCAACTCCAAAACTAAGGCACTGGGTGGGAAAATTGGCATAAATACACGTGATGAAATAGAACATGGTCATTGAAATGATGGTGTTATATTGACTTAGAAATTTACTGCCTTACTTCCAACCAAGACTTTAGCTAAATCCCTTATTATAACTCATATGTGAATCAAAGAGTTTATAATCCTAAGACTATGGTTTTAAAATAACATTTATTGTGATTGAGGCCACAAAAATGAATAAGGTTTTAAAACAAGGTTTTTTTTTATGAAAAAAAAGGAAGTTTAGTAGTGGGGTTGGCACTGTGGCCCAGTGGGTAAAGCCCTGGCCTGCAGTGCCAGTATCCCATATGGGCGCCAGTTTGAGTCCTGGCTGCTCCACTTCCCATCCAGCTCCTTGCTAATGGTCTGTGAAAGCAGTGGAGGATGGCCCAAGTGCTTGGGCCCCTGTACTCATGTGGGAAACCTGGAAGAAGCTCTTGGCTTCAACCTGGCCAAGCCCTGGTCGTTGCGGTCATTTGGGGAGTGAACAAACAGATGGAAGATATCTCTCTGTGTCTCTGTCTCTCCTTCTCTCTTTGTAACTCTGCCTTTCAAATAAATAGTTTTTTAAAAAAAAGTTTAGTAGCACATGTTTGAGATAATAGTATATAGTATCACTGTAAATCTGGGTGTTATTATCTTTAAATTTTATTTGAAAGGGAGAAAGAGAGAGAGAAAAAGAGGGACAGAAACAGGGACAGACTGAGAAAAGTCTTCCATCTGCTAGTTCATTCTCCAAATAACCACAACAGCCAGAGCTGGGCCAGAAGTCTGGAACTCAGTCCAGGCTTGCCATGGAGGTAGAAGGAACCTAGGTACTGGATTTATCCCCAGCTGCCTCCCAGAGTGCGCATTAGCAAGAAACTGGAGTCGTAAGTAGAACTGCGACTCAAACCCAGGGGCTCCAAATGGGACACAGCCATGCCAAGCAGCGTATTAACTTCTGTGCCAAATGCCTCCCTGACCTCAGACCTGGGTTTTAGAATGAGTGCTGTCATTAACTTTACTGCAGGTCTTCTAACAGCTTTTCTAAACATATGAAATGTAAAGTTCGTGCTAGATGCTGTCAAATGTCTCTTTGTGAATAAATATTGAAGAATTTTATGACTTTAAAACATGCTTTTTCCCCACAATTTTCTTTAAAAATGAGAGTTGATTTTTTATTATTTTATTTTAAGGTGTCCTGTTTGGCAAAATTCCCATTTTGGAAGTGGATGGGGTTGTCCTTCACCAGAGCTTAGCAATAGCAAGATACCTGGTCAAAAACACAGGTAATATGTTTGTTGTGTTTAAGAGTTTTGATAACTGAAAGCATATATATATATACATATTCAATATTCACTAATTGTATTATGGAATGTTATCATGCAAGCATGAGCACAATTAAATGCTAGAGAAGTGTAAATGCACCATCTGTATCAGTGTAATATTCCATGAGTTCCCCAGACAACCTGACAGGTTAATTTCATCTTGTCTCTTGCCCTCCCATGCTTCCTCACCATCCAAGCCTGTCTTAGAATCATCAAAACCCATCGGATAGGTCTGCTCATGCCAAACTTTTGTTAGCAGAATGTAAGTTATCAGAGAGAATTAATGAGTAGGAAATACACGAGGCATACGAAGGTGAAATTGATTATATCATTAAAATCCGGTGCTCAATGATGTCCTTCATCCGAATCATGCTGGGAGAGAGGGGGAATACCCAGAATCCAGTGCATCTTTACGTGGGTAGTGGGCTCCTGGGTTGCTGTGGTAGCATCTGTACCCATAGCATTGATGAAAAATAGAGAGAAGTGTCCTTTGGGTCTTGTCTGTGCTGCTGCTCCATTGCAATTTCTCTTTTTCCTCTTTTTTTTTTTAATTTTTTATTTTTTGACAGGCAGAGTGCACAGTGAGAGAGAGACAGAGAGAAAGGTCTTCCTTTGCCATTGGTTCACCCTCCAATGGCCGCCGCGGCCAGTGCACTGCGGCCGGCGCACCGCGCTGATCCGATGGCAGGAGCCAGGTGCTTATCCTGGTCTCCCATGGGGTGCAGGGCCCAAGCACCTGGGCCATCCTCCACTGCACTCCCTGGCCACAGCAGAGAGCTGGCCTGGAAGAGGGACAACCGGGACAGAATCCAGCGCCCCGACCGGGACTAGAACCCGGTGTGCCGGCGCCGCTAGGCGGAGGATTAGCCTAGTGAGCCGCGGCGCCGGCTCTCTTTCCTTTTATTCCTCTCCCAGTATTTTGAGTAAAACACTACCGCAGACTTTTTTTTTTTTTTTTTTTTGACAGGCAGAGATAGACAGTGAGAGAGAGAGACAGAGAGAAAGGTTTTCCTTTTTCTGTTAGTTCACCCCCAAGTGGCTGCTATGGCTGGCGCATTGCAGCTGGTGTGCTGCGCCGATCTGAAGCCAGGAGCCAGGTGCTTCTCCTGGTCTCCCATGCAGGTGCAGGGCCCAAGCACTTGGGCCATCCTCCACTGCCTTCCTGGGCCACAGCAGAGAGCTGGCCTGGAAGAGGAGCAACTGGGACAGAATCCAGCGCCGGAACCGGGACTAGAACCTGGGGTGTTGGCACCGCAGGTGGAGGATTAGCCTAGTGAGCCATGGTGCTGGCCCCAGACTTCTTTTAAAGCCTCTTTCTTTTCTTCTCTCTCTCTCTTATCCATCTGCAGAGTCAGCATTTCTCATACCCAACTCATCACCACCACCACCATGATTTAAGTCATAACCACACGGTTGCCCCACAAATAAAATGGGCCATAAATACTAGGTTTCTGCTTATCAAAGTAATGTATATTAAAGATACAGTAACTTGTGCTTAAACTAACACATTTCAACATAGTTTTTTGGAAATAAAGAACAGATGGAGATTATTTCTGACCACAAGAACTAAGCTTTGAAGTGAAAATGACATTTGAATTGAGCCCTTCAAATTATGCCTGGAATTTCAAGTGCAAGACTGGGCCTAAGCAGTATTTTTCCGAACTTCACATGCATCAGGATCAGTGGGCTCATTAAAACACACATTGCTCAATCTCCATTCCAGAGATTTTAATTCAGGGAGCCTAGAATAGGGCTCAAGAATTTGCTTTCTTAGGCTGGTGCTGTGGCGCAGTAGGTTAACGCCCTGCCCTGAAGTCCCACCATCCCCTATGGGCACCGGTTCGAGACCCGGCTGCTCCACTTCTGATCCAGCTCTCTGCTATGGCCTGGGAAAGCAGTAGAGGATGGCCCAGGTCCTTAGGCCCCTGTACCCACTGTTCCTGGCTTCAGATCAGTGTGGCTCTGACCATTGTGGCCAACTGGAGAGTGAACCAGAGGTTGGGAGACTGCTCTCTCTCTCTCTGCCTCTCCTTCTCTCTGTGTGTAACTCTGACTTTAAAATAAATAAATATTTTTTTAAAAAATTGATGGCTAAAGTTTCATGTGGAAGTCAAAGCAGGGAGGAAAATGAGTGACAAGAACCTATGATAAGGGTCGGCATGGTGGCATAGTGGGTAAAGCTGCTGCCTGCAGTGCTAGCATCCCGTATAGGAGCCAAATCAAGTCCTGCGTGCTCCATTTCCGATCCAGCTCTCTGCTGTGGCTTAGGAAAGCAGTAGAAGATGGCCAAAGTGCTTGGGCCCTTGCACCCGTGTGAGAGACCAGGAAGAAGCTCCTGGATCCTGGCTTCAGATCGGCACAGCTCCAGCAATTGTAGCCATTTGGAGAATGAACCAGTGGATGGAAGACCTCCCTCTCTGTCTCTCCTCCGCCCCTGCCTTTCTGGAACTCTGCCTTTCAAATAACTAAATAAATCTTAAAAAAAAAAAAAAAAAAAAAAAACCTATGATAGATTCTGAAAGACTTTTCAAGAGAAGAAAGACAAATCAGTTTTGAATACCATAGACAAAAACACAGATAGTTTACAGAGGAACTCTAAATCACTAAAGCATTTGTTTTCATTAACAGCTTTTTTTGAGGTATAATTTACATACAGTTCACCCACTATCTGTACACAGTTCTTGATTTTTAGTAAATTTATACAGTTGTACAAAAGCAATTTATTTTAGAATGCTTTTGCACTGAATCATTTGAAATTGACAACAGTGAGGGGCAGGAGCTTGGCACAGTGGCTGAAGCCCACTTGAGAGACACGTGCCATATGGAAGTGCCTGGCCATATGGGTGTGGGTCCTGGCAACTCGTTTCCTGCTAATGCACTACGGAGAGCAATGGGTGATGGGCTCCAATATTTGGGTCCCTGCCATCATTGTGGGAGACCTAGACGGAATTCTGGACTCCTGGCTTCAACCTGGCCAGCCCTGGTTGTTGCAGGAATTTGGGGAGTGAGCCAGTGGATGGAAGATTTCTGTCTCTGTGCCTTTCAAATAAAATGGAAATAAATAGGGGCTGGCACTGTGGCATAGCAGGTAAAGCTGCCACCAGCAGTGTAGCATCCCATATGCGTGCTGGTTCGAGTCCTGGCTGCTCCACTTCCAATCCAGCTCTCTGCTATGGCCTGGGAAAGCAGTAGAAGATGGCCCAAGTGCTTGGGCCCCTGCAGCCTTGTGGGAGACCTGGAGGAAGCTCCTGGCTCCTGGCTTTGGATAGGCCCAGCTCTAGCTGTTGTGGTCATTGAGGAGTGAGCCAGCGATTGGGAGACTTGTCTCTCTTTCTCTGCCTCTGCCTCTCTGTAGCTCTGCCTTTCAAATAAATAAGTAAATCTTAAAAAATAAATAAATAAATTGGAACCAGTGAGAAAATATTTAGAAAAACCAATGATTTATGAGCAAAAATAATGAGTAACGAAAGACAGAAACAAGAACCTCTATTATTTTAAACTGTTAGTCTCTAAGCTGAAAACAAATTCTCAGCAAAAGTTGCAAAAAAGCTATTCTTTTTACACGGTATATTATATCTGTAAATTATTGCAATATTGATTGAATTATCAAAAGATCGGAAAGAGACCTAAAAAGTTGAGGTTAAGTAAATGAATGGTTGCACTTTTTTCTAAAGAAACCTGGTATAGCTGAAAAGAAAGAACAGGATAACATTTAGGTACTGTAAGGACAGATCTTTAGGGTACTTGTGACAATGAGGCATATCTAGTGGAATATATACATATATTCTGATTTGCTTGCATTTTCACTAAAAAGGGAAGATCAGAAGAAATAATAAAAGTGGTTGCTAATAAGGTAAGTAGATAAAGGAATCAATGAGACTGATGGGAGTAAGGATGGAAGCTAGTCTTCCCTGGATACTATTGCATTTTTCTTTGATTTTTCAACCATAGAAACATTTTGACTACTATAAACAAACTCTGAATGTAGGAAATTAAATTAAGCATATTCGTGATCATTAAGTGACATTGTTGTATTCCACAGATTTGGCTGGAAAAACGGAAATGGAACAATGTCAAGTTGACGCTATTGTGGACACGCTGGATGATTTCATGTCACGTTTTCCTTGGGCAGAGAAAAATCAAGATAGAAAAGTAATGTGGTCACTGGATATTACTATCATTAATCATATACCTCTTGCCAGAAATTGTGTTCAGTGCTGTTAAAAACTTCTTTCTCGTGTTAAGTCGTATGCATGTGTAGCTTTAAAACATCAAATTATATTAGAAGTTTAAAGCAAAGTATAGCATTTCTCTGCTTCTCACATTGACCCCTCACTGCATGCAACCTTCTTTTTCATCCTTTTAGACGTCTCTTTAGGATTTGCACTCTCCGTATTTCTATATGTAAATATGTAAATATGGCTTTCTTTGATTCACCAAATTTAGACAGTTTCTATGGACTTTGTACAATGGCAATAAAAATTCACTTTTTGGGGCTGGTGTGGTGCTTAAGCTGTGGCCTGAAACATAGGACTCCCACATGAGCACAAGTTCAAGGTGCTCCACTTTCAATCCAGCTCCCTACTAATGTGCCTGGGAAAGCAGCAGAAGATGGCTCGAGTACTTAGGCTTTTGATACTCCTCTGGGAGACCTGGATAGAGTTCCAGGCTCTTGGTTTCAGCCTGGACTATTCCTAGCCATTGCAGCCATTTGGGGAGTGAGCCAGAAGATGGAAGAGCTCTCTCTGTCTCTCTCTTCCAATCTGTCTGTAACTGTACCTTTCAAATAAATACATAAATCTTAACAAAAATTCACCATTTACAGTCATCTCTGCTTCTCTTTTCCAAGCTCCAAATAAGATAATATTAAAAATTTTTCAGTTAAGTCAATATTTAGTGACTACATTATTAGTCATATGCAAATATTACACAGAATTGTATTATATTTTAATACTATTTCCTTTTATAGTTTGCTTAATTCTGTTTATTGCTGAATCTTCTCACACTGTCCAATGTCCATGATTTTCCACAAGGTCACTGACCTCAGATTCTCTATTATTTTCACTGCTTCCTTGGAGTGATCTGCTTTGCTCTGTGTTTCCTTTGTGGAGCCCTCTAGGTTTTCTGCACAGCTGTCTTCCCTAGATCTCCCTGTGCTGCCGTCCCAGTAGTGCCTTTCTCCCAAGCTGCAGCCCTGTTTCCTGGATGGTTCCCTCCTCTGTTTACTCCATTGTTTGTCTGGCGCACATCCTCTAGTATCCTAAAAGTGGTCAGGAGGTGAGGTGAGGACAGGTGGAGTGAGTTTATCCTGTGACTCACAGCGTCAATTTCATTGTCCTCCACAGGGGGTGCCCTGTTGCTCTCCGGCTTCTTTATAACCACTCTGGATGTCTCTTCTACCACTTCCTGGGCTTGTTCTCCTGTACTCTATCCTGTTTCTGTGGAGCGATCCTCCCATAGCTGACTGATTATAGGAAACAAAAGTTTGGGGCTTTAATGTCTTTATTTCCTTTTGCTATTTGCTTTTTGGTTTGGGTATGGATTTCTGTGTTGAAAATAATATTTCAGTAGTGTTTGGGAGATGTCATCTATGTTTCTCCAGCTGTTACAAAACCTAAACTAATGCAATTCCTGACATTGTGTATGTGATCTCTTTTCCCCCTCTACAGATAGAACACTTGTCCCTAGAGTTCTAAAACTGTACAATGAGCTGCAGGATTTGCTTTCCCTCCCTTATGCTGTCTCCTTGCCAGGCTTAATCAATCTCAGACTTGGATCTAGGTATTCAAGGAAATGTCTGAATTATTCCACTTATGATATCTTCCACCTTTATTTGCTTTGTTTCATTACACTAAAATTTATATATATTCATATATTGGTTCTCTTTCTCTCATTTTCCTTTAATGTTACTTTCAGGAAGAATTCTCTTTCTCAACTTTCATCTTAAATTTTGAATGCCTGATATCGTGTTCTTAAATTGATAAGGACTCTGTTATGGTGCAGTTCCTTCTGTGAAGCACTGTTTTATTTGTATTTAATGGACATACCATCATCTCCCTGCCCAGGGTGTGTCTGAGCACTTGCTTTCGTGCTCTTCTTGGTCTCTATCTTTTCCTCAGAAGCAGGACCATTCTTCAGGATCCATGATAAACAGCAGGGAAGTTAAAAAGTTTACTCAAAACTCTCCGCGTGTAAACGGGGTTTGTAGATTTCGAGTATCTGGGAGCCATTTTAGGGACACTTCCCAAGGTCAGTGTCAGGGATCTTGCACCATGATTTCTAGAGGAGCCTTCCAGTCTGTAGCCCAGAGGTAAAGGCCTGGCTGCCAGAGTTCCCGAGACAAGTGAGGGCGGGGAGCCTGGGAACTGAGCCTTCGGGGGGGGGGGGGCAAATGTTCACTTAATCCTCCTCTATTTAACACAGCGCGAGCGACATCTCCGGGCCGGGAAACCATCTACAAATGCTTTCCCCATCAAGTCTTCTGCTGAGAATCAGGAGGGGCGGTTGCAGGGTGAAATGAAGGAAAAACCTCGTGCACAACTGGCTTCTGGAATAGTTCTCCACCAGCTCCCGTTATGTCCCCTCCGGCATCTTTTAACCCTGGTTCTAGGTGTGCCCTGCGCCCCACCCCCACCCCGGCCGGGCTCTCTGAGGATTTCATGTTGTGGACTGGCTTGCTTCTCAGCTTTCCATGCTGGGTGCCACTCAGCCATCTGCTCTAAAGCTTCAGATTTTGCTTACATTTCTCTCTTCTCCTTTCCACCTCCATGTGGGTTCTGGGTTTTTTATTTTATTTTTTTAATGCATTACTGTGGTTTTGGGATAAAAGCAATATTATGTATGTGGTTAAATCCATCATCTTTAGCCAGGATTCCAAATGAGCCATCTTGATTCCATCCCAGTACTGGCTTCCTTTATGGCTCTCATCACAATGTCTATTTTCCCTGTCTGCTGCCCTATTCCCTGAGTCGGCTGTGTCAGTGGGGCAGAAGTCCTGTCGGTGTTGTTCTGTTGATGCGCCACGCCTGACCCTCCTGGTACCTTTCACATGGAAGGCGGCAAGCATGCGTGGAAAGGGTGATTGGAGGGCTCTGTTTGTCACTCCCCGTGAGCCAGGGTTACGTGGATTACTGCAGGCTGCCATCTCTGGCCTCCCTGGGAGGAGGGCTGTTTATCGTCCCACTGACGATCCAGATGAAGAAATGGAGAGCGTGGTGATAGAGTCGCCCAAACTCTCGCAGCTGACAGAACAGTGAGCAAATCCAGACGGCCCAGCTCCGGAATCCACAGACTCATCACCTATGCACCAATTGCTTAAATGAGCGACTAATTCCCAGAGCATGCCCGTGGGATGAAACTGTTGCTCTCCTTATGTTCCAGTGGAGACATTGCGATGCCAGTCGTTGAGCCAGTAAGTGGTACCTAAGGAACAGAAATCCCAGTCACTCTGGCTCAGACCCTGTGTGCTTAGCCCCTGGGTATCGTGCTCAGTGCCAGCAGCTGCCCAAAGCAGCTGTGCGTGAATATGCATGGGCAAGTTAAAGCCAAGGCCTGCAGCCAAAAGCCGCAGCACAGAACAGCAAATGGCAGTTTATCGATTTATTTAAGCACATTTATTCTAAATACTGTTTATTTAACTTGGACCTTCTGATCTGAGTAGAAATAATTTGGAAATAAATGTATTTACTCTTACTGACTCTGTGTGAGGGGGACACACACACTTACTGCCCCTAACCAGGGCAAAGTCTTGAAGAAGAGTTCAGCTTGGAGCATGGGAATATAATGAGACTTTTGGATATAAATACACCCTGGGCACTGGAATCCGACTGCCAGCCTTGAATCCTGATGCCCTTCTTCTTTGCGGTCACTGAGCTCCTATTTATAGCTCCAACTCTTTGTAAAATAGGAATGTAACAGATCTACTTTGAAGAAGGTTGGGAGAATTGAGTGATAGCAGATGTGCCTATGGCCAGGAAGAAAGTGGTCCATAAACACCAGGTTATAATACATACAGTGTTATCCTACAGCTCAGGGCTAATTGACTTTCTTTATATCTGTTACTTGTGGCATCTCTCTTTTACATATCCGTATAAATGCAGAGACAAGTAGATATGTGCTCCCCAATTTCAGAAAGTGCCGGGCCGGGGCCGCGGCTCACTAGGCTAATCCTCCACCTTGCGGCGCAGGCACACCGGGTTCTAGTCCCGGCCGGGGCGCCAGATTCTTTCCCGGTTGCCCGTCTTCCAGGCCAGTTCTCTGCTGTGTCCTGGGAGTGCAGTGGAGGATGGCCCAGGTGCTTGGGCCCTGCACCCCATGGGAGACCAGGAAAAGCACCTGGCTCCTGGCTCCTGCCATCGGATCAGCATGGTGTGCCAGCCGCAGCGCGCCGGCCGCGGCGGCCATTGGAGGGTGAACCAACGGCAAAGGAAGACCTTTCTCTCTGTCTCTCTCTCTCACTGTCCACTCTGCCTGTCAAAAAAAAAAAAGTGTCTACAGCTTTCTCTTCCATGGGCCAGTGACCCCACTGGGGGGGTGGGGTATCAGCTTCTCAACTTGTTCTTAGCCGTTTCTCTATTGTCTACCCCTCTGTGGCCAAGGTTCACACTACAACAGGGACTACTGCTTACAGGAAACTGTTCTTCGAACATACGATGAGAGTAACAATCTTCCTTTCTATTGGAAAAATATTGCTGTTACACACCACTTACCTCAAAAAACCATTTCACAGGACATTCTATATACAAGTTCATGAATAAATCGTATGAAGAGATAACATGTTGCAGAAACGATGTTGATGGCCACGGACTATTTAATTAACAAGATGTGGCCAGAAGTATACAATAAATAGTGCTCAGTGTGTGTTTCATCCCTTAGTCTCTCTGTGGTGAGTTGCACTGCTGCCACCTTGTGGTCAGGTAAAAAACTCAAAGACAATTATTGATACAGTATATCAGTATATTGCTACTGTATGAGCTTTATGAAGATTGCACAAGAATTATAGGTGTTTCAGTATTTGTTGCTGCAAACTTCTATTTCCAGTTCTAAAAATCAGTGGCAAATACGTCTCTGGACATTGGTCACCATAACAATCCTTGAACTTGCCATTTGTGCTACTTTGGCTATTTGATGTGTGTGTGTTCAGTTTCCTCATTTGAAGAGCAGATCAGGGATTGAGGATGTGGAGGACTGAGGGGAATCCTGATGGCACAGTCCCAACACTAAATAATTTCAGTAGTGTGGATTTGGAGAAATACACAAACCTCCCTATATCCCCTAAAAGTCATTTGCTAGAACACTACAGCAGTGACAACTCAGAGTGAAAACAAAACAAAAACAAACAAACAAACAAACAAAAAAAAAACAAAAACAAAAAAACCACACCTGCTTCCTAGCTCTTTGGAAGAGAAGGCAGGGAATTTCTGATTCTGCCAGGTATGATAAATGGCTGTCTATGATTTATCATTAAAGTATATTAAATTATAAAGATGCTGACCAAGCAAAAGTTTTGCATCAAAATGTCACCTCATTGCTCTGACCAAAGACTGGCTCTTCTGGTTGTAACTCCATCCTGCAAAGCGTTTCCCTAACCTCCTTTCTGAAAGAAGACCCAAGGCAGAGTGGCCTTTCCTTTCTGTTTCCTGTTGATGAATAGGCTACTTGGAGAAAAAGGGAGTTTACATGTGAACAGAATGTTTAGGATGGCAAGGTCTGATGGGCATTTTCAGTACTGTATTTAAGAAAAAAAAATAGTACAGCTAGGAGCCTCTGACACTGTCTCATGTTTTATGTGGCCTTTCCATAAAATTCCCTTTTTTTGGTTTCTAAGAATGTTCATCTAACAGAAAAAATGCTATAAATATATATAACAAAATTTTTTAAGCCAGGCCAAAAAAAGAGAAAGAGGTTTTTGGGAACAAGTTAACATATAAAGTGGTTTTATACAAAATATCAACTGTCTTGTATATTTTGATAAGCATCAGTACCAGCTTTCATTTGTAATATGGTTTGTGGCATTGGAAGAAAAGGAATCTGTGATTGTTGAAGTGAATTGTTATAAATGCAGAGATGATAAAATAGTAAAAAACATATTTTCTAAAGAAGTATATTAAAAATATACATCAGGGAAAAGATGCATAGTCAAATATTATATTTTTAACATTTATTTATTTTAAAAATGAATTTATTTATTTGAAAGTCATAGTTAGAGAGAGAAGGAGAGGCAGAGAGAGACAGAGAGACAGAGAGACAGAGAGAGAGAGAGAGAGACAGAGAGAGAGGTCTTTCATCTGCTGATTCACTCCCCAGTTGGCCGCAACGGCCAGAGCTGAATTGATCCAAAGCCAGGAGCCAGGAGCTTCCTCCAGGTCTCCAACACGGATGCAGGGGCCAAGGACTTGGGCCATCTTCTACTGCTTTCCCAGGCCATAGCAGAGAGCTGGATTGGAAATGGAGCAGCCGGGTCTTGAACCAGCGACCATATGGGATGCCGGCACTGCAGGTGGCGGCTTTACCCGCTACACCACAGTGCCGGCCCCTATATTTAATATATTTTTAAAAGGTTTATTTTATTTATTTGAAACGCAGAGTGACAGAGACAGAAAGAAAAGATATCTTCCATCTGTTGGCTCACTTCCGAAATGGCTGCAACAGCCAACCAGGAGCCAGGAACTCCATCCGGGTCTCCCAAGTAAACAGTGGGGTCCCAAGTGCCATCCTCCGCTGCATTCCCTAGTGCATGAGCAGGGAGCTGGATAGGGAGCTGAGCAGCTGGGACCTGTACTGGCACTGTGATATGGATGCCAATGTCTGGGGCAGCAGCTTAACCTGCTACACCACAATGATGGGCCCACTGTTTTCTTTATACTATTAGATGAATGTTCTTTAAAATGAGTTTTAATAATTGCTAAGCTGTTTACTAATTGGCATTTGATTAGACTGAGATAACTCACCAGATTGTAGAGAGACTGAGCTAAAAGAGAAATCTATAGCGCAGATTATAAGATTTTAATTTGGTACTGCTTATACACATGAACACTTGAAGCTGTGGAAATGCAAATTAGAACAGGTGCACACACTGACGGTTTGAAACGCTTTCTACAAGCCACATCCAGTTCCTCTCTAGCCATTCGAAGACAGCCAACTTGGCCATGACCTGAGCTAAACTGAACAGTGAGAAGTGTCACATGGTTTGGGCCACTATCCCTCAGCTCACAGATTCTGTGGAAGCAGCAAACGGATTCACACATTTTCTTTAAAACAATGAACGCAGTTCAATGGTAGAACACTTCCTGCACAAAGGTGACACAGAACAGGGGGAGGATTGTAAAGTTGTGATAGAAACAAGCTTCCTAAGCCTTAGTTTCAAAAGCTGGCAAATGTATGTAAATATGTATTGATGTTTTTGCCGACTGTACTTTGCAAATATAACTGTGGTATAGCAATGTAGTTTAGTGATACTCATAACAGGAAGTAAATCAGCTAACCAGTAAGCTAGGTAGTTACCCACTATATGACTTATTTTAATAAAGCTTGGATTTTATTACAGGTTCTTTATAACTGTGTTCATGACTTTGGAGGTTCACAGTCCAAGACTGGGCATCCCTGTTGGTCTGGTATCTGATGGGCTGAGGGATGGTGGAATGAGTGTGGAGGAGGACCACAAGGTGAGCCAGAAAGCGCACTCAGGGCTGCGGTCTTACCTTAGAAAGCTATCCTGGGAGCCGGCGCTGAGGCGCAGTGGGTTAAAGCCCCGTCCTGCAGTGCCGACATCTCATAGGGTGCCAGTTTGAGTCCCTGCTGCTCCACCTCCAATCCAGCTCCCTGCTAATACACCTGTGAAGGCAGTGAAGGATGGCTCAAGTCCTTGGGCCCCTGCACCCACATCGGAGACCTGGAGGAAGCTCCTGGCTCCTGACTTTGCCCTAACCCAATCCTGGCTGTTGCAGCCATTTAGGGAGTGAACCAGCAGTTGGAAGATATCTCCCTCCCTCCCCTCTCTCTGTGTATCTCTGCCTTTCAAATACATAAATAAATCTTTTAAAAAAATTCAAGGCAGGCAAATCTCATACAATGGCAGGCCAAACAAGAAAAATCCAGAAAGGCCTGAGAGTATAACAGATATCCAACTAAGTGCAATGAGGAAACAAATGAGGCTTCCAAATTGGAGGAGTCCAGCAGTACAAAAGAAAATGAATTTCCTTGCCTTCAATTATATTATTTAACTTCAAGGTAGCTCGGTTCAGAAAAGGGGCAAGTCTAGAGATCAATAGGTACAATGAAATCGTTTTTCATTACTCATTTTTCATTAGTCAAATGTGAAGATTAAAAATTATTTCTTAAGTTTCATGGATGAAACATTTGCTCATTCTATACAAACAAGCTGTAAAACTGGTACCACAGAAGTATTTATGTTTTAGTCCATAGTAATTAAGGGATGACTAAGACCTACAGAGAATCAGATCAATCTCCCAATGTTGAAAATTTGAAAAAAAAAAAACACGCAGTAACATATTTCTTCCTTTCTGAATGCTTGTGGAAGATTAAAGGCGGAGAAATCTACTTCCTCTTCAAATCACAGTGACATTTTCTCTCTCCCCTAGAATCAGATGTTTAACGATCTGCTCACACACGAAGCGCCTCATCTTTTGCAAGATTTGGACACATATTTAGGAGAAAAAGAATGGTTCATTGGCAACTCTGTGAGTATTTCCCATGTTGGAAAGTATGAGCAAATACACAGACATGTGTTTAAATAAAAGGATAAACCAAAAAGTTATTATAAAAGGGAAAACAATACATGGTTGTGGCACAGCGGTGCTGGCAGCCCATACGGGAGCACTAGTTTGAGGCCTTGCTGTTCTGCTTCCAATCTTGCTTCCTGCTAATGCGCCTGGGAAGGCAGCACAAGACGGCCCAAGTACTTGACCTCTGCCACCCAGGTGGGAGCCCAGGATGGAATTCCTGGCTCCCAGCCTCAGCCTGGCCCAGACCCAGCTGTTGTGGCAGTTTGGTAAGTGAACCAGCAGAGGGAAGGTATCTGTGTGTCTCTTCCTCTGTCTCTCTTCTCCATCTGTCTCTCTCCCCTCTCTCTATCACTCCACCTTTCAAATAAAAAAGAAGTAAACCCATAGGGAGGAGTAGGGTGTATAGCAGTGGGTTAAGCTGCAGCCTGCAGCACCGGCATCCCATATTGGCACTGCTTCAATTCCTTGCTGATACATTTTCAATTCAGCTCCCTGCTAATGAGCCTGGGAAAGTAGCAGAAAATGGCCCAAGTCCTTGGGCCTGTGCACCCACAGGGGAGACCTGGATGGAGCTCCAGGCTTCTGGCTTCAGCCTAGCCCAGCCCCAGCCATTGCAGCCATTTGAGGAATGAACCAGAGGATGGAAGATCTCTTTCTTTCTTTCTTTCTTTCTCTGTAACTCTGCGTTTCAAACAATGAAGGAAAGAATTATTTCAAAAATATAATTTGTAAAATGTCATGTAAAATTAATTTCACTTTATATCTCAAGACAGACTCTGGGCCGGTGCCGTGGCTCACTGGGCTAATCCTCCGCCTTGCGGCACTGACACACCAGGTTCTAGTCCCGGTCAGGGCGCCGGATTCTGTCCCGGTTGCTCCTCTTCCAGGCCAGCTCTCTGCTGTGGCCTGGGAGTGCAGTGGAGGATGGCCCAAGTGCTTGGGCGCTGTACCCCATGGGAGACCAGGAGAAGCACCTGGCTCCTGCCATCAAAAGACAGACTCTCGTGACTGAAAATAAAAGGCATAACATCATTTTCTTTCTTTCTTTCTTTCTTTTTTTTTTTTTTTTTGACAGGCAGAGTGGACAATGAGAGAGAGAGACAGAGAGAAAGGTCTTCCTTTGCCGTTGGTTCACCCTCCAATGGCCGCCGCGGCCGGCGCGCTGCAGCCGGCGCACCGCGCTGATCCAATGGCAGGAGCCAGGTGCTTTTCCTGGTCTCCCATGGGGTGCAGGGCCCAAGCACTTGGGCCATCCTCCACTGCACTCCCTGGCCACAGCAGAGAGCTGGCCTGGAAGAGGGGCAACCGGGACAGAATCTGGCGCCCCGACTGGGACTAGAACCCGGTGTGCCGGCGCCGCAAGGTGGAGGATTAGCCTAGTAAGCCGCGGCACCGGCCAACATCATTTTCAGTAATCATACTTTTGGTGGTACTAGGCACTGTTGAAATACTTTTTCAGGTGTCATTATGTCTCTATTGGAGTTTAGAAAAAAGAAATTATGGGGGTCAGCGTTGTGACACAGAGTTTAGCCACCACCTGTGACATGGGCATCCCATATGGGTGCCAGTCCAAGTCCCAGCCGCTCCACTTCCAATTTTGCCCCTTGCTAACACATCTGGGAAGGCAACAGAGGATGGCCCAATAGCTCGGGCCCCTGATACCCCTGAGGGAGAACTGGATAGAGTTCCAGGCTCCCTGCTTTGGCCTGGACCTGCCCCAGCCATTGAGAGCATTTGGGCAGTGAACCAGTAGAGGGAAAATCTCTCTGTGTGTCTCTGTCACTCTGCCTTTCAAATAAATAAGCAAGTAAATATTTTTTAAAGGGCTTATGTAGATGGCATTGAAAACTAGAATCTTCAGTGCAGGAGAAAGGAGATAGAGACATAGGATTAGTGAGGTTAAGTAAACAATCCTACTCCTCAACTTGAGCCAGAGGGAACAGTCTACACTCATAACGTACTTTATCCTAGGTAAGGAAAACAAAAGCATTTGATGCCTCTTCTCTTGAAAAGGTGACCAACCCAATAGTCCTGAGCACCTCCAGAAACCACACTGAAGTACGGAGAGGAGCATGGGCTTCTTGCAGAAATGGCTTGTTCTCAACTGAGCCCCGGAAATATAAAAGATCGGCCGGGAATACCTTGTCATACTAGAAGTAAAACACATTGCCCGAACTGGAGTTGTATCCAAAGGACTCAGAAGTCCAGTTTTGCTAAATTTCCTTTGTGCAAAGATGGGACAATTCAAGTTTCCATGAGAACGGTGACCACAATGGGTTGAATGAATGAGGAGCAGAGGTTATCACAACCACCATCAGGCTTACACACACACACAGACACATGCACACACACACAATCACAGAACACAGCTCCATTGCTTACTTTTACAGCACGCTATGGAGCCACATAATTATTCTGTTAAAAGCAAGAAGGCTGAGTGTTGTGCAGAAGGTTGGGCTGCTGCTTGGGATGCTTGCATCTCATATCAGAGTTCCTAGTTCAAGTTAAACTGCTGTGCACTTTCAATCCCGCTCCCTGTTACTGTGCACTTGGCGAGGCAACAGATGGGGCTCAAGGACTTGGGTCCCTGCCACCTATGTGGGACACCCAGATGGAGTTTGCTACTCCTGGCTTCAACCTGAGCCCGTCCATCTGGGGAATGAACGAGCAGATGAAAGTTTTCATTGTATGCGTAACTCTGCCCTTCAAAACAAGTAAACCATAAAAACTCTTTTTAAAAGGTGGAAGGTTTGGGGCAATTATCCTGCCTTTCCTATGCTAATTTTACCTCAAGGTGACAAAAACTGTTGGGCCAAAGTTTCTTTTCATAAAAGTATTCCAGTTAATAAACAGGAAGAAAAGATAGAAATAAATTATTATAATTTTCCAACCCCTGAAGAATGAATGGGCCTAGGTATTAGCCACCTATAATTGCTAATATCACAAAAAAACCTGGGACAGCCAGATGCCAAGGGCCTCCTGAGAGAAGACTTGCTGAAGCAGCACAGAGAAATCTGACCTGGGTGCAGAGGAAGGCAGCAGGTGCCCCTGCCTCCCAGGGGGCCGCACACAGAGGGCTCTTACCTGCACTCTCTGTCTCTGTCTTCCCTGTCCAGGGCTTGGCGAAGAAGAAGGAATTTTCCACCTCTCTCTTTTCAGCCTTCAGCCTTGTCACACAGCCCTTCACTTCTCCCCATGGGTTTCTCTCACAGCCCTTCCTATACTGTTCCTTTTTCCTACCTTACTGATTCAAACATTTCTAAGGACTCACTCTTTGCTTGTTGGTTTCCCATGAAAATGCTTTTAGATGATCTCTTGGTCCCCTCTTGGAGCGCTCGCCCCTGCCTCAGGGTGCTTTGAACACCCTGGTGTTTGTTCCTGAGACACAAGGGACACTCCCACCTCCGGGCCTTTGCACTTGCTCTTCCCTCTCTGGCCTGCTTATCCGTAGACTGCGGCACGTCTGGAGCCTTCTGATTCTTCCATGCTTGGTTCCCGTGTCACCTGTTAAAGGGCTTCCCTGACCACCTGCTAGTCCACCGTCACTTGGCATATATGCTTGACTTCTTCTTTCTGAAGTAAAAGCCTTGGCAGAGAAGGGCTCGCGTCCCCCCTTGCTCTCTATCCAGTCCTCAGCACGCAGGCTCCTGCATGGCACACAGTAGGAATTCCATCAATACTTGTTGGCTGAACTGCGAACCCGCTGACTGACAGCCTCTCTTGGCTGACAGATGTTTAGTAAGTAAACTCATGAAACTCCAGCAATGGGCTTTTACTAAAATCCATGCAAAAATAAAAAGAGGCTGGCATTTGGCCTGGCTGTGAAGAGGCCCACTTCCCACGCTGGAGCACCTGAGTTTCACTCCCAGCTCTGCCTCCCAATTCCAGTTTCCTGCTAATGCAGACTTGGGGAGGCTGCAGGTGATGGCTCAACTAGTAGACTTCTGCCACCCACATAGGAGACCTGGACTGAGCTTTCTTCTCCTGGCTTTGGCCCCGTGGCTGTTGGAGGTATTTGGGGGAGTGGAATAGTGGATCGGAGCTCTGTCTCTTGAATAAATAAGAAGAAAATTCCACGAGTGAAATATATATAAAATGTATTACATAGAGAGGTGGAGACTGGACCAGGTTACAAGAGTACAGACCATAGGATCTCATGCTAGGAATGCATCGTGTTTAAAAATACCTTATACACTAAGCTGTTAATAGTAAGCTTCGGGTTTGCGGAGCATGGTGTTACTTGTACTTTTCAATTTCTATCATACACATTTTCTACTTGTGCAATAACAAACATTGGGAATTGAGAAGAAATGACCTGTTAAAGAAATTTAATTTTGAAATGGTGATAAAGTTATGTTTTTTTCTATTAAAAATATTTTTTTAATCTCCTTTAAACTAGGTAACTTGGGCAGATTTCTACTGGGATATTTGCAGTACCACACTTTTGGCCTTGAAATCTGACTTGCTGGATGTTCATCCCAGATTGGTAACTTTACAGAAGAAAGTCCAAGCTCTTCCCGCCATTGCTAACTGGATACAACAGAGGCCCCAGACCAGACTCTAGGTGGTTCAGGCCGCCTCCGTGTTGTTCTTCCCAGCATTCCTCGTGTCAGATAAGACAGCTCTATCAGCTCACTAAAGAATCCACAATCCCTTCCTCCACCAAGGCTTTAACTTCTTCCATGCCATTTTCTGCTTAAAAAATGCATTTAGTGGAGTCCCCGCCTGCAGTGCTGGCAACTCATACGGGTGCTGGATCGAGTCCCGGCTGCTCCACTGCTGTGGCCTAGGAAAGCAGGAGAAGATGGCCCAAGTCCTTGGGCCCCTGCACCCAAATGGGAGACCAGGAAGAAGCACCCGGCTCCTGGCTTTGGATCAGTGCAGTTCCAGCCATTGTGGTCATCTGGGGAGTGACCCAGCAGATGGAAGACTTTTACTCTCTCTCTCTCTCTCTCTCTCTGCCTCTCTGTAACTCTTTCAAATAGGTGGATAAATTTTCAAAAGAAAAGAAAAGAGAGAAAGAAAGCCTAGTTTACCAGAAAAAAAAAATGCACTTAGTTTCTATAATATTTTTTCAGAATAGCTTCCTATCATTTATCATTGAGGAGAAATGGTGGCTTTCAACACAGAAAGACTTGACTTTCCACTGATTCTAATAAGCATGAATTTCAGTCACAATAGTTTAGCTCCTCCCCCATCACAAAATGGTTGAGACCAGTTCCACAGAATGTTAACCATAATTTTATGAAATGCGAACTTTCCTGCTAGCACTGCAGGCCACAGATTATTATGTAAACAAGGGATGCACATCATGGTCGGTGACCAGTCATGACACTTCCTTCAAAGACACTGATTGGTCACGGAACTTCTGTCATTCACACAGAGACTGCAAAGTGTGTAGTAGTACTGCCTGCTTGTTTCCCAGGGGTGCACCAAGTTGACATTTTATAAAAATGAAAGTCAAAAGGGAATTCATCAACAAAGAAGAAAATGTGCTGTGGGGGGTGGAGCCACCACCTGCAGGGCTTGCACCCATATGGAGGCCAGTTCAAGTCCCAGCTTCTCCTCTTCTGATCCAGCTCCCTGCTGATGTGCTGGAACAGCAACAGAGGATGACCCAAGTTCTTAAGCTCATGCACCCACATTTGAAGAAGCCCCAGGCTCTTGACTCCAGCCTGGTACAGTCCTGGCCATTGTAGGCATTTGGGGAGTGAACCAGCAGATGGAAATTCTTCGTAACTCATTTCAAATAACATTTTTTTAAAAAAGTGCACAGAACAACAAAAAGTGATAATGCTGGGATGATATTCAAATTGAACGTAAAAGGGGTTACAGAAAAAAAACCTAGGGATGGAATTGTGCATTGGAATGTTTGTGCATTGGAAGAATGAATGTCATCAAAATGTCCATACTACTGAAAGTCATTTACAGATTCAATGTGATCCCAATCAAAATACAAACAACATTCTTCTCAGATCTAGAAAAATCCATGCTAAAATTCACATGGAAACACAGGAGACCCCAAATAGCTAAAGCAATCTTATACAACAAAAACAAAGCCAGAGGCATCACAATACCAGATTTCAAGGCATACTATAGGGCAGTTATCTTCAAACAGTCTGGTACTGGCACAAAAATAGACATGTAGACTAATGGAACAGAATAGAAACTCCAGAAATCAATCCACAAATCTACAACCAGCTAATCTTTGACAATGGAGCTAAAATCAATCCCTGGAGCAGGGACAGTCCTTAAGCAAATAGTGCTGGGAAAATTTGATCTCCACATGCAGAAGTATGAAGGAAGACCCCTACTATACACCTTACACAAAAATCAACTCAAAATGGATCAAAGGTCTAAATCTATGACCTGATACCACCAAATTATTAGAGGAGAACATTGGGGAAACTCCGCAAGCATTGGCATAGGCAAAGACTTCTTGCAAAAGACCCTGGAAGCACAGGCCACCAAAGCCAAAATAGACAAATGGGATTACATGAGGTTGGGAAACTTCTGCATTACAAAAGATACACTCAACAAAGTCAAGAGGCAACTGATAGAATGGGAGAAATTGGCCAGCACTGCGGCTCAATAGGCTAATCCTCCACCTAGCGGCGCCGGCACACCGGGTTCTAGTCCCGGTCGGGGCGCCAGATTCTTTCCCGGTTGCCCCTCTTCCAGGCCAGCTCTCTTCTGTGGCCCAGGAAGGCAGAGGAGGATGGCCCAAGTGCTTGGGCCCTGCACCCCATGGGAGACCAGGAGAAGCACCTGGCTCCGGGCTTTGGATCAGTATGGTGCGCTGGCTGCAGCGCACCGGCCACAGCGTGCCGGCCGCGGCGGCCATTGGAGGGTGAACCAACAGCAAAAGGAAGACTGTTCTCTCTGTCTCTCTCTCTCACTATGCACTCTGTCAAAAAAAAAAAAAAAAAAAAAAAGGGAGAAATTATCTGTAAACTATGAAACTATGCAACTGATAAATGATTAATATCCAGAATCTATCAAGAGCTCAAGGAATTCAAAAACAATGAAACAAACAATCCAGTTGAGAAATGGGCAAAGGACTTGAACAGGCATTTTTCAAAAGAAGAAATTCAAATGTCCAAGAAATATATGAAAAATGCTCAGGATCACAAGCCATCAGGGAAATGCAAATCAAAACCACAATGAGGGGGCTGGCACTGTGGAACGGTGGGTTAAAGCTCTGGCCTGAAGTGCCGACATCCCATATGGGCGCCAGTTCTAGTCATGGTTGCTCTTCTTCCAGTCCAGCTCTCTGCTGTGGCCTGGGATAGCAGTGGAAGATGGCGCAAGTCCTTGGGACTCTGCACTTACGTGGGAGACCCGGAAGAAGCTCCTGGCCCCTGGCTTTGGATTGGTACATCCCTGGCCGTTTCGGCCATCTGGGGAGTGAACCAGCGAATGCAAGACCCCTCTCTCTGTCTCTACCTCTCTTAGTATCTCTGTCTTTCAAATAAATAAAATAAATCTTAAAAAAAAAAAAAACACAATGAGGTTTCACCTTTCCCTACTTAGAATGGCTTTCATACAGAAATCAACAGACAACAAATGCTGGTGAGGATGTGAAGTAAAATGTACCCTAATCCACTGTTGGTGAGAATGTAAACTAGTGTAGCCATTGTGGAAGACAGTGAAAATAGATCTACCATATCACCTAGCAATCCCACCCCTGGGAATTTACCCAAGGGAAATGAAATCAGCATATGAAAGAGTGATTTGTACCCCTACATTGATTGCAGCTCAATTCACAATAGCTAAAATATGGAATCAACCCAGATGCCCATCAACTGATGACTGGAAAATGAAATTATGGTATGTATACACTATGGAATATTCTTCAGTCATAAAAAAGAATGAAACCCTGTCTTTTGCAACAAAATGGATACAACTGAAAACCATTATACTTAGTGAAATATGCCAGTCCTCCCAAAATATCATGTTTTCCCTGATCTGCAGTAACTAACAGAGTACCAAAAATGTAATATATAGGAGTGAATTGACATTTTAAGATTCAATGATTGTTTGTAGTCCTTGTCTCTATTCTTGAGGATCAGTGTAGCTTTTCTTCATATTATTTGTTGAACTCTTTATTTAGTGTAGGGTTAACCTGAGTATAAAGTAAATTGGAAGTAGATCATTGTAAAAATTAGGAGAGGAAACAAGAGAGGAAGGAGGAGGAAGGGTGGGAACTTGGGCAGAAGGGAGGTTAGTGTTGGAAGTATCCCTATGTTACTAAATCTGTATATATATGAAATATAGGAAATTTGTATACCTTAAATAAAATTTCAAAAAGACTAAACACAGAGCTTCAGCTGTCTCCAGTGTTAAGATCGTTGTTTTTCACAGGGAAAAAGTTAGAAGTTTTAAGAAAATCTGTTCCAATTCCAATAATACACTGGTGTCTTTTTGTAATGTATATCGTTTTGCTGTAAGGGATCTGTGCTTGAAAAGAAGGGTCACATGATATTATGATACATACTTTCTGGTACTTATGCATGGTTTCTGGCTCCTAAAACTCTCCCCAAGTCAGGCCATAGAAATTAGAATTTCTCTTTGCCATGGCATTCATAGAATCTACAATCTCCCCCTGCCTTTAGCTGGCAATAAAAACATTCGCTCTTCTACAAAACAACAACAACAACAAAAAAAAAAAACAAACAAAACAAAGAATTGTGTCCACACAAAAATGTACACATGGATATTTAGAGCAGTCTTATTTGCAACTGCCCAAACTTGGAAGCTATGAGGTCCTTCAGTGAGTGGATGGATAAACAAACTTTAGTACCTACACACAATGCAATGTTGTTTTTCAGTGCTAAAAATGATCCATCAAACTATGAAAATACTTAAAGGATGAAGCTTACATCCATATTACTAAGTGATAAAATTGTATTAGTCAGCTCTTCATTACTACAACAAAATAACTAAGACAAGCTACTTGTGAAGGAAGGAGGTTTATTCTAGCTCATTGTTTTGGAGAGTCACAGTCCAAGATCCAGTGGCCTTGGGGCCAGTGCTGTGGCTTAATAGGCTAAGCCTCTGCCTGTGGCACCAGTTCGTGTCCCAGCTGCTCCTCATCCCATCCAGCTCCCTGCTAATGTACCTGGGAAGCAGTGGAAGACGGCCCAAGCGCTGGGGCTCCCACTCTGTGTGGGAGACCTGGAGGCAGTTCCTGACTCTTGGCTCCTGGCTTTGGATCAGCTTAGTTCTGGGCGTTGTAGTTATTTGGGGATTGAGCTAGTGGATGCAAGACCTTTATCTATGTCTCTCTCTCTCTCTCTCTGTAACTCTACCTTTCAAATAATTTTTTTTTTTTTTTTGACAGGCAGAGTGGACAGTGAGAGACAAAGGTCTTCCTTTGCCATTGGTTCACCCCTCAATGGCCGTTGTGGCCAGCACACTGTGGCCAGTGCACCACGCCTCTCCTGGTCTCCCATGCGGGTGGAGGGCCCAAGCACTTGGGCCATCCTCCACTGCACTCCTGGGCCACAGCAGAGCGCTGGCCTGGAAGAGGAGCAACTGGGACAGAATCCTGTGCCCCAACTGGGACTAGAACCTGGTGTGCTGGCGCCGCAGGCAGAGGATTAGCCTATTGAGCTGCGGTGCCGGCCTCAAATAAATTCTTAAAAAAAAAAAAAAAAAAAATTCCAGTGGCCTCACTGTTTTGGCATCTTATGATGGAGTTCTTCCTGGCAGAGTCCTCACGCAGCACAGAACAGCACACAGCAAGGAACAGGTGTGTGTGTGTGTGTGTGTGTGTGTGTGTGTGTATTTGTATGCACGTGTGTTTGTAAGTCATCCTCATTCAGTCATGTGGCTTCCACCCTAATAATCTAATCCAATCTAATCACTTCCCAAAGGCCTGACCTCTAAATGCCAGTTATGAATACATTCCCACCCCCTTACTTATGATTACTGTCAGACTTTGGAGACAAGCCTTTACCAAATGGGCTTTGTGAGGACATGCAAACCACTATCCAAACCAGAAGCCAATCTGAAAAGGCTTCATTCTGTATGGCTCCAACTCTATGGTATTCTAAGGAAAGCAAAACTATGGAGATAGCAAAAAGATCTGTGGTTCAAGATTAGGTGGGGAGAAAAAGATAAACAGGCAGTGAACAGAAAGCTTTGGGACAGTGAAATTATTCTGTGATACTATAATGGTGGCTACATGTCATTATATTTTTGCTAAAACCCATGCAGTGATCACCTGTCAAAGAATGGTCATGAATTTTTAATGCATGTACCATTTTGATGTTGATAGTGGGTGAGTCTGTGCATGTGTAGGGAGGGGAATGTGGGAACTCTGGTTCTTTCTGTTCAATTTTGACATGAACCTTAAGCTACTCTAAAATTAGTCTATGGAGGGGCTGGCACCGTGGTGTAGGTTAATCCTCTGCCTGAGGCAATAGCATCTCTTACCCTCGCTGGCTCTAGTCCTGGCTGCTCCTCTTCCAATCCAGCTCTCTGCTGTGGCCTGGGAGAGCAGTAGACAATGGCCCAAGTCCTTGGGCCCCTTCACACACATGGGAGACTGGGAAGAGGCACCTGGCTCATGGCTTCGGATAGGCACAGCTCCAGCCATTGCGGCCATATGAGGAGTGAACCAACAGAAGGAAGACCTTTCTCTGTCTCTCCCTCTCACTGTCTGTAACTCTACCTCTCAAATAAAGAAAATCTTTAAAAAAAATAAATATATGGATGAAGACAAGACATAACATTGAAAGTACAATGAATGTTGGAAGCTGATTCAAATTTAGGGAGTATGACAACTTGCCAAGGAAATATGATTTCTTATAAGTTATACAAGGAGGTAGTACTTTTCAAACTACTCTTGATAATTATTTTATAAAAATAAAACTAATTCTCAGTGCTTCCTTTAGTGTATCAAATTAATTTTACATTTTAAAAACCTACTTATACATTCATAACCAACAATGTTTTTAAAATGTGAACAAAATTTTTATAGCATGGATAATAATAGTTTTTCCAATGTTTATTGTTTTGCACAATTTTAACTTCAGTCACATTTTTAGTTCTACAGCACTGTGGAAAACAAGGACTGAGAGTGCAAACAAGCCATTTAAACAGAACCTTACAAATAATAGATCCCCCAGAAACCCATTATAAACTACATTAAACATCAAAGCTTAGCTTAATATTGGAAATAGTTTGCTCCATGTCATATCATAGATGGAAACAGACTAGAGAAAGATGGCTTTATGCTTGCAGAGGAAAGAGAACATAAGAGTTCAGAAGCCAGCTAGGTATGAATTTACTTAAGGTTCTCCTTTCCACCCAAAGATACCCTATGCAATTGGGGAAAAAAATATTTTATATAAGTTGCTAAGGATTACATTTTGAAAACAAAGTGTATTTCACAAGTAGCTTCACTCTTTGGATCAAATTTCCTTTCCCTTAGTGCTGCTAATAAATGTAAATGATAGGGTGAGCCTTGTGATGCAACAGGTTAAGCTGCTGCTTGCAACGCCCACACCCATATAAGTAGCAGTTTGAGTCCTGGCTACTTTACTTCTGATCCAGCTCCCTGCTAATGTGCCTGGGAAGGCAGCAGAGGACGGGCCAGGTACTTGGGCCCCTGTCGTACACCTAAGAGACCCGGATGGAGTTCCTGGCTCCTGGTTTGCTCTCACCCAGCCCTGACTGCTCTGGGCATTTGAAAGAGAGCCAGTGGATGGAAGATCTCTCCACCTCTTTCTTTCAAATAAATTAAGTACCTTTAAGAGTAAACAACAAAAGTCAATCAATCTCATTTTCAATCCCTTCATTATGTAATCAAGGCAGTCTGAAGAAAAAAATGTTAATGAAAAATTCCAATAGTATTCTAGATAACACAGGTAAGTAACCTTTCTTCCTCTTCCTATGGCTACTTTCTTCCACATTACTACATTCTACTTGTTAATTAGCAGAAAACTTAAGTAAATGTGATGAATACAATGTGTATGCAAAATTATGAAAACTCAGGATAATCCTACATACTTTTAGAAATCATAATTCAAATATAAGATGCAACCACAGCAAATTTCATGAAGAATGTCTAGCACTAAACAATATAATCCATTATCCCATTCTGTACCCGAATTAAATGTCCCCTTGCTCAGAAAGACAAAGGGTGAATCAGGGCAAAAGTTAAACTGTGTATTATATTTATATTCAGAAAGGAAAAACATCTTGGGGAGAATAATTAGAAGAATCAACTCGTTTATTCTATTGACTGCTTAAGATTCAGGCATAAGGTTACACAGAAACCCAATATTTTGACACTTTTTATCTCATGTTTCAGCTAAATATCTACTGTAATAAGCTACAAGTGTATGGCATCCCAGTTATGAAAAAGCCTCTAAGGCATATATTCTACCCTTATGTGATTTGCATTAAATTGAAAAAAAAAAAAAACACATTTGCAGTTGGTAAAGACATTACTGCAACATGTGGTCTCATTTATTCTTTGCTGATAATGGATGAAGACATTCACGGACATTGGGCCAATGAAAGAACGAATTAAACTGGTAATAAATTCCAATTTATTGACCGACATAATATTAAGCGCATAAGATGATCTCATTTGTGCTCAATATTATATATTTTAAAGGGAAGGGGGGGAGAGGGTTAGAAACTGTTAAAAAGGTTGTGAAAATACAACTTATGATCACAAATATTTTTATTAAGCCCAAGACACAATAGAGCATTACAGGAAGAACCCAACTACATTTCATTAGAGATAATAATGCAAATATAACAACAACAACACTAACAACAAAAGAAACAGCCTATCACTGAAAATACATTGATACAGAAAAGTTAAGAGAAATCCATGAGATTTTTAAAAGGTAATATTCCCAACAATTTGACTATGTGACTTGGGTATGGTAATGCAAGAGGTAGTATTAACATTTGCAGTTTCTTTTAGCCCTGTGACACTAAAGCATATTCAGTGTGTTCAATATAGCTTTAAGGTTGAGTAAGTCTAATGAGTCATGAGTTTGTAAGAGTTTGTAATATCTAAAGAATCACATTAAAAGTTTTGTTCATCTTCTAAGTCCGAAGGGTTATATTACCTAGCATCTTAGCAAGTTAGGATGCCTTGGAAAGTGTGATCTCCAATAATTAACAAGTCTCTGATTTATAAATAAGTTTATTTATAATGATATTTACAAAATAAAAACAAAACACATGAAACTCACAAGTTATACAAAGAAACGGATGTATAATAAAAACAGCATTATGGACTGACAGGCAAAATTTTAAAGAAAGATTTAATAAAGAGTTAAATATCAAATAGACAACTTCTAAATTTCACTATGTCACCCACACTGAATTGGAATTCAACAATGGCTCTCTCTTCAGACGGTCCTGTACTGGAAATTCTGGAAACCGGTAAATTATATTTTGATAAGAGTTTAAAGTTAATGACCTATTTCCATGCAGTACCTAATGCTGCCTTAACATGAAGTCACATCCAGTCTGCTTTGACGTGAAATAGCTTTAAGTTAATCTGTTCTGCCAGGTTAGAAAAATGTCACCAACATTTCGCTGATATATGGGATGTGGCAGGAAGAAACTGGTATTTAGAGAGGAAGAGAACTGGAGCAGAAGTGACTGGGCAACAATTTAAGAGAAGCAAAAGCCAGGAGAGGGAAGTCAATGAAAACATGCACGAGAGGCAGATTAAGAAGCACAATTAGTGCAGTTGGGAAACGAACAGAAAGAATTAATCCATGAAGCAGGATGAGGGCTTCTTTAGTTACTACTCACTGGAAAACAACTTAGTGCCTAGCCAAACAAATTTGTTTTAACATAAGTACTTGAGAGGACCTGGGGGATGTTAGTGTATGGAATGCCACCTTTAAATTCAGGATGAGTTCTTGTTGACATTGGTGAACATCTGCTTCAAATAGCAATAAAATGAAAGCTATATTATCTATACAGCTGCATTCTTTAAACCAACATAATAAAAAAAAAACTTCAAATGAGACAAGCAAAAACAAGACATAAGCATTGTCAAATAAGGCACATGTAAAAATCTACACACATTATCCAGTGAAAGACAATATATATATATTTGGAGGTAGAAATAATTACAAAAATACTGACATTTCTAAAGCATTAGCATATTTGTTACAAACAATCACCAACTAATCCCCATTCAGAAAACTGCTTTGTAAAATGATTATTCAACATCTTCAGGACTACATATTTGTGGCTTTTTACGAAATCTCATGTGTGAGCATCTGGAGAGTTCAGTTAGTGGCAAAAAAGTTGTCCATACTATGAGAAATGCAATATGGAAATTATAAAAAGGTATAAATGTTCATAAACCCCATGGTCATCATAATGTAAATGTCCTTGAGTGCACCAAGTTGATATTTCCTTATCACTTAGGAATCTGCAGTTCTGATTCACAGGCCCATTGATGTTTTTAGTAATGTGGCTATATCTGCTGGCATACTCCCTTCATCACCTGCAGGTCAGAAAAGTGTGTTAGAAGATTGATTAAAAAATATCTTAATTGTTGTAATACACATCATCTTTCTTTTTTTTTCTTTCTTTGGTGAATCCCTATTCATGTTTTCAAGGCCCAGCTTGGTTCAGCATCACCTTGTTGAAAACTTTCCCTTAATCCCATCAAACATCAGGGTTACTTCCTCTGTACTCTTACTCATATTGCCAGCACTACAACCTTAAGTTATGGTGCTGGCTTTACATAGAAATAGATTTATACAGAAACATAGATACAGATACTTTAGACCATATTGAATTCATTCAGCACATGGTATTTACTTCCATTTGCAAAATAAAAGAAAAACATCTTTCAAACTGAGTAGGGAAAAAAAAAAAAAAAAGACATCAAAGCTGCCAAATCCCCAGACCCCAAATTTTAATATTCTTGAATTTATTTAAAGTTAAAAGGTTTGGGCTGGTGTTGTGGCGTGGTGGGTTAAGCCGCCGCCTGAGACACTGGCATCCCATATGGGCAGCGGTTCATGTCCTGGCTGCTCCACTTCCTATCCCACTCACTGCTATTGGCCCAAGAAAACCAGTGGAAGATGGCCCAAGTGTTTGGACCCCTGCCACCCACATGGGAGACCCGGATGAAATTCCAGGCTCCTGGATTGAGCCTGGCTCAGCCCTTGGCTTTGAAATAAATAAACACATCCTTAAAAAAAAATAAAAATATAAGGTTAAAAAAAGCTATAAAAGACATGAAGTAGAAACTAGGAAAAATCCAGGCATGGGCAATATCTGACTCAGATCTAATCCACACATAAAACTTTGAGCACAGTATAGCAGCCAAGGATTAAATTAACCATGGCAATGGACCTTTTATTCAATGTTTGCCCACATTTTTAAAAAAAGATTTATTTTATTTACGTGAAAGGCAGAGTTTGAGAGAGAGACAGATTTTCCATTCGCTGGTTCACTCCCCAAATGGCCACAACAGCCAGAACTGGGCCAGGCCAAATCTAGATCTTCTTTTGGATCTCCCATGTAGGCCATTGTCCACTGCTTTCTCAGAACATTAGCAGGGAGCTGGATTGGAAGTGGAGCAGCCAGGACTTGAACCAGTGCCCTTGTAAGATGCTGTCATTGCAGGTGGTGGCTTTACTTGTTTACATCACAATACCAGGCCCTTTGCCCATATTTTAATTAAATGAGCCATCAGCACCTAGACACTTGAGTTTTTTTGAATTTTTTGACATAAAATACAGCTATCTGTGATTAAATTAATTAAGTGCTGTGAATGTTTTTAGATGAGCTTATTTTATTATTGACAACACAGCTGGCAACTCATAAATATTTGCTGACCTGTGTAACTGCACATAATTAATAATTTTATAAATTAAATGTGACTAAAATGCAGCAAACAAACAGTGCTGTTACAATCTACAACCATTAAGATAAGTTTATCTACTCTTTTTGTAAAGAATACATATACGTACAAGTACACAAAACACTGCATAAATGCTTAGGGAGTTCACAGAAACCCTGACTTCCAAGTTCATCCAAAGACTTCAAAATAGCCCATGAAACCCATGCTGACATTTGTCCAACATTAACTAGCTACTGCTAGGAGAAACACAGAGAGACAAAGCAGGAAAAGAGTGAGGAGACTCTTCTAAGGTTAAAGATAGTTTATTACTATATAATGGAACAAAATAAAATGTGTAAACTTCAACTGCACCATGTTTTTTTGTTTTGTTTTGTTTTCTTTTCTTTTTTTAAAGATACTAAAGAGAACGAGGAGAAATATGGATAAGAACAATATGTAATACCTGGAGATTACTGTTCACCTTCTTGCATGTTATAACGGTATTGTGGCAATTTAGAGAAATACAATGAAATCTCAAGAATGAATCGTCAGTTTTGCAACTGACTTTGAAATAGTTCACAGGAAAAAAAGCTGGAGGAAGCAAACACTGAAACGTCCCAACTATTAAATCACTGGCCTTTCATTCATGCTATGCTTTCAAAATTCTTTCTAAGAAAACTTTTGTAACAAAGGGTTGAGAGGTGAGTGGAGAAGTGGTTAAGATGCTACTGGAGATGCCCAACATCTTATCCTGGATGCCTCAGTTCAGGTCTCAGCTCTGCTCTCCATTCCAGCTTTCTGCTACTGTGCAACCTGGGAAGCAGCCGGCAATGGCTCCAAATACTTGGATCCTTGCCATCCATGTGGGAGACCTAGAATGAGTTCCTGGTTCCTGACTGCAGCGTGGCCTAGCCATTGAAAACATTTGGGGAGTGAACCAGCAGATGGGAGATCTCTTTCTGTTTGTTCCCCTGCATTTCAAATAAATTAAATAAAAATATGCTGAAAAATGCAAAAATTTATGGATATAATTAATCACATTAAAGGAGATTAAATAAAAAGACCAGCTAAGACAGTACTTTTTATTTTAAAGTGGTGGTTCTATGATTTTGGCATATTTCACTTGGAAGGACTATTAGATTATTGAGTCCCATTCCTAGTGCAGAGAAGGTGAGGAAGGGACTTGAGAATTTTCATTTCAAATTTGCATTTCCCCAGGACATGCTGTTCCTGCTAATCCAGGATCTGTACTCTGAGAACCACAAAAGTAAACTCTAGAAACACAAAAATCCGCTAAGCCCATTAGAGAGAAAAAATGGTCTTTTTCATAACAGACATACCTCTCTTCTACAGTAATATGAGACACAGATACTGAAATAAACACTACAGTAGGACAAGTATTAATTTGATCATACATATCTCTCTCTCTGAAGATCAATTAAAATGTTCACTTCTTCATAGTATAGAATACCTACCAAAACGTTGGGATATAGTAAACATTCAGTGGAAGTTTACTGAATTGAAACAACAAACTATTATCAGCATTAGACATTTTCTTTTTTTTTTTTTTAAGATTTTTATTTGTTTGCTTGAAAGAGTTACAGAGAGAGAGAAGAGGCAGAGAGAGAGAGAGAGACAGAGAGAGGGAGGTCTTCCATCTGCTGGTTCACTCCCCAACTGGCTGCAATGGCCAGAGCTGCACCGATCCGAAGCCAGGAGCCAGGAACTTCTTCCTGGTCTCCCACGCGGGGCCCAAGCACTTGGGCCATCTTCTACTGCTTTCCCAGGCCATAGCAGAGAGCTGGATCGGAAGTGGAGCAACTAGGACTAGAACCCGTGCCCATATGGGATGCTGGCACTGCAGGCAGCAGCTTTACCCACTATGCCACAGTGCCGGCCCCTAGACATTTTCTACTTTTACTTGTTAGAATAATGGGTGCCAGGTTCTAGTCCTAATTGCTCCTCTTCCAGTCCAGCTCTCTGCTGTGGCCTGGGAAGGCAGTGGAGGATGGCCCAAGTGCTTGGGCCCCTGCACCCGCATGAGAGACCAGGAGGAAGCACCTGACTCCTGGCTTTGGATTGGCGTAGCTCCAGCCAAGTGGCCATTTGGGGGGTGAACCAACGGAAGGAATACCTTTCTCTCTGTCTCTCTCTCTCACTGTCTAACTCTAGCTGTCAAAAAAAATTGCTTATTTCCAATTACATTTAACATTAAATAAGAAAAGAAAAGCTCAGAAGGTTGCCTACTGAAAAGGGAGAAAGATTACACTTGTTTACTTCTAAATGCATAAAATGGCTTTTACATACTCAAAAAGAGGTTAACATGCATCACTTTCCTGGAAAGGCTGAGTGACAGGCCAGAAAGCAGGCTCTTCCTTTGCCCTTTTATATCTCTTGAATTTTTAATTGTCATTATCTTGATTTTTGTGTATTTGTACCAGAGGTCTTCAAAAAGTTCACAGAAAGTACATACTACAAAAAAAACTATACACGGACTTAAAAAATAAATGTACCTTTTAATTCCATTTTCCCACCAACTTTTCTATCCTCATAAATAAAATTTTAAACTTATAAAACTTATTATTTTCAAGAGGGTATAATGGAGAAAGGTTATTCTTATCTATCTAAAAGGCAGACAGCAATGGAGAGAGAAAGAGAAAGATGCCAAAACCAGGACGCAGGAACTGAATCTGGTCTCCCATGTGGATGGCAGGGACCCAACTCCTTGTCATCACCTGCAGCCTCCCAGGTTATTCATCAGCAGGAAGCTAGAATTTCAAGCAGCACTAACACTGTGGAACCAGCACTAACCAGGAACTGTGATAGGGGATAAGGGTATCCCAAGTAGCAACCTAACTGCTGTTATCAAATGCTTGCCCCAGAAGAGGCATGATTTATTTGAGAGTTCTTTCCAGAATCCAAATGTTTCAATCGGAAATCCTAAAATTATTACATTTTTAAAAATGCATTTATTGCAACTTAAAGCATAATTTTAACCTTAATGCAATAAATACTTGTATTTACTCACCAAAATTAAATTAACATGTTAGGGTTCTCAGTAAAGTTAACTATGCCATCAAACACATTATGCCATGTATTGCTGGGTTCATGAATATTATAGTAAGCAAATTATAATATCATGGATAAAACTGTAGTCATAAACAACTTTATTTCTCAAATATTCTGGCATCAGACACAAGACATGGAAAAGCCATCATTTTTTAAAACCAAACTGTTAATTATGAATTCTGGCACAATGGATCTTAGTTACTGCAGTACTGCTGACATTAAGCATGCTTGCTTTCCCTCATGTTATCCCTACACCATATGCTAGTTAAGTTCTCTGGTCACCTTTGTTATACTCGAGATGGGTAACTGGATGCTTGGCCATATAAGTATGAAGTTCCGGCTTGTAAATAACTTACCTTCATCTACGGTAGTCATATCTTGTTCAAGTTTCAATTTCTGTTGGTTAATTTTTAGCATGGATTCTTCAATTGTCCCTTGGCTTATTAATTTTATAACTAGTACTTCTCTAAAAAGGCAAATAAAATATGTGCACTGGTTACTGAACAAAAAGTTATTTGGAAATCTGTAAATTATATTTCAGAGTTCAACAAAAATAATTCTTAAGTGACAAACATGTATTTAAGAAAATATTTATTTATTTGAAAGATTGTTACAAAAGAGAGGCAGACAGAGAGAGATTAATCTTCCATCTGCTGGTTCATGCCTCAGTTGGCTGCAATGGCCAGAGCTGTGCCCTTCTGAAGCAAGGAGCCAGGAGCTTCTTCTGGGTCTCCAACATGGGTAGCAGGGGCTCAAGTACTTGGGCCATCTTCTGGTGTTTTCCCAAGTGCATTAGCAGGGAATTGGATTGGAAATGGAGCAGCTGGGAGACAAACCTGTGACCATATGAGATGCCAGGGTGCAGGTGGCAGCTTCGCCCACTAGGCCACAATGGCAGCCCCTTTTTTTTTGTTAAATTACATGAAACTGCCATTTTCTGATCATTTAAATTTACACATCCTTCCTAATGATCCAGAAGAGGAAGATATTTGTACTTTATAACAAACAGTTCTGTGTTCAGTCAGAAATTACCTTTTCAAAAGAAACTTGTTTATCAGGTCCCCAGAAATAATTCCATACAGTAAGTAAGGTAGTGTAGTAACGAAAAAAGTACCACAACTGGTATTGATAAATATGTCTCATAAATTCATAAATGAATTTGAGATTGTTTTTCAGAAATTTAGTAAACAGGTCACAAAAAAGGAAAAAATTATCTGCTTTTTACTTATAAAAGTAAAGTTCAGTTGTAAATTTTCTGCCACTTCTTTACAGTCCTGCAACCAACGTCCAAATTAATCTTTACCTAAGGCAATTTATAAGACAAATAATCTATTTCCTAGAAGTTAACAGAGTAACAACAGTATGTATGTTACCAAGTGTGTCAGGTTTCAAAGTGGTCTAATAAACCTACTAATCTTTTTAAAACGGGCTAGATCACTCAAAATACTTCATCTTCATGAACCATAGAACTGTTTGGGGTAAAGGTGGGAGGTTACTTTGTTTTAGTTATTAAAAAATTATTAAATTACATAGTGTAGATCATGTTCAATAATGGTGATTAAAAATATATTAGCAGCCATGTTTTGCTGACAAAATAAAAACTAAGGCATGATCTCCAACAAATAAAACATAAAAAATTTTAATTTAAGCTAAAAACACTTACTTAGTTTGGCCTACTCTGTGACATCTATCTTCTGCTTGTTTGTCATTATAAGGATTACAATCAATATCATGAAGTATAACAACATTTGCTGAAGTCAGATTTATTCCCAATCCACCAGCTTTTGTTGACAGCAGAAACACAAAGATATCCATATCGGTATTAAACTCATCAATTAGATGAATCCTGTAAGACAAATATATTAGGTCAAATCCTACTAGAAGGTATACAGTTTAATTAAAACTAAAAGCAATCACATCACATGGAAAAGAAAGAGGAAGACATAAATCCACACACATTCCTGGCATTAGTTTCTTCTACTGTGGCTGTGACACTGAAAGCCTTCCCAATTTATCAACTTCTTTCTGGACTACTGCTCTCCCTACCAACTCTTTAACTGAACTATTCAGATTTGATTAATTCCTGAAAGACTACTTTGTCCTTTGTTTAATGATTTGTGGCTAATCAAAATTCTACCAATAGCTTTTCAATCTTTAACTTTCTCAGACGTCAGTAAGCTGTTACTGGCAGACAATATAGCTAATGAAACCAAGGACCTCAGGCTCAAGCTGATGTGCATGCTTTTGGCATACTTTCTTTAATGCAGTAGGGAAAAATCATTTTGGCTGCTAGAAATAAAGCAGGATGAACAGTGTCAGCTAAACACTAGAAAAAGCATTTGCTGCTTTATAAGATGCTCTTTTTATCCTGGGGAGTAAAACATTTTTTTTTTCATTATCCTTAAACTATGAAATGACTAAGACTATAAAATAATCAGGATTAAAGATGATGTAGTTTAGACTTTGAATGATTTTTAAAGGGGAATACCCTTTAAGGTATAAAATTTTCATAGCCATATCAAAATATACTTATATTACTCAATTCAGAAAATCTGAAAAGAAAATTTGCTTCATTTTAAGGTGATGATCTGATATAACTACACATTAGATTCAAAGCAACAAAGTTCTATCCAATGCTTTCAAACAAAGAAACAACAAGCAGTTTCTGACACTTAGGTGAAGTATACCAACCTTTCAGAAATTTGAGTCTTTCCATCTAATCTCAGGTACCTATGCTGATGATGTTTTAAGAGAACCTCTAAAATATCCAGCATCATGGTAAATTGGCTGAATAATACCACTCTATCACCCTGTGAAAATACAAATATGGATTATAAACAAAAATAATTATATTTTCAAAGCCTAAACAATTAGGAGTATTATTCATATCATGTTGACAATTTTACAGAAAATTCCTTACAACCTAAGTATGTAATGACTGATTGTTTCCTTCATAAAAGTCTAGTAATGGTACCTAAGATAAATCTCATGTTGTAGCTTATATATGAATAAATTAAGTTGTAAATTTAAGAGCTAAAATTCAACTCTCAGTTTTGATTTCAAGGACAATTCAGTATTATTTCGTTTTCCTGAAAGAAAAATGTTAGCAAATGTGAATAACTGCATACAGGACTATTTGGATGGGATGATGATCTTACAGATTTAAGGTATTTCATACATAAAATGCAGCATTACTTAACTATTTAACAAATGGTATCTTCAACATACTAATATGGATAGATTTCAAAAAACATATTAAAAAAATGTATCAAGGTGCCGGTGCCAGTGCTGTGGCATAGCAGGTAACGCCACCGTGTGGTGCCACCATCCCATATATGCACTGGTTCGTATCCTGGCCACTCCTCTTCTAATCCAGCTCTCTACTATGGCCTGGGAAAGCAGCAGAAGATGGCCCAAGTCCTTGGGCCCCTGTACCCATGTGGGAGACCCAGAAGAAGCTCCTGGCTCCTGGCTTTGGATTGGTTCAGCTCCAGCCGTTGCAGCCATCTGGGGAGTGAACCAGCAGATGGAAGTGTGCTCTCACTCTCGTTCACTCTCTCTGCCTCTCTAACTCTGCCTTTCAAATAAGTAAATAAATCCTTAAGAAAAAGTATCAATACAGGTTTAATCTAGTAACTTCTGTTCTGAGGATCCATAAAAGAAAAGAAATAATCAGGAAAAGACATGATCAAGTATGTCAAGACAATGTTCAAAACACTAAGTTTTAGAAGGGCTTGTCATGTTGGTGCAGTGGGTAAAGCCTTTGCTTGCAACACTGGCACCCCATCTCAGAATGCCAGTCCAATTCCTTGCTGCTCTGCTTATGAACGAGCTCTCTGCTAATAAACCTGGGAAAGCAGCAAAAGATGGCCCTAGTACTTGGGTCCCTGCCACCCATGTGGGAAACAGATACGGAGTTCCAAGCCCCTGGCTTTGGCCCAGTCTAGCTCCAGCCATTGCAGCCATTTGAGGAGTGAACTAGCACATGGAAGATCTTTCTGTCTCCGTCTCTCACTCTTGGCATTCTGCCTTTTAAATAAATTAACTTTAAAAAAAATTATATAACAACATCAAGAAAGCCAAATCATGTCAGAAGTGCTTTAAGAAGTTTACTAATTGAGAAAATACAGGAGTACTATCTTTTTTCATACCTTCTGTTTTAATTCAGACAAGATATGTCCTAAAACTCGGAATTTTCCAGAATCTAGAATCAAATCCATGTCTAACTGGAAATTATTTATGTGTCGATACTGTTTACAAAGTACATGTAGTTCAAAGTCTGTCATAACTTCCATATCTTCAAAGATCAGATCAGGGTTAGCCTCACAATGTGTAGGTTCCTTAAAACAGAACAAAAACAAATCACAATAAGCTTTAAAAGCAAAATAATATAATTAGGTCAATAAATCATATCTAAAGTTTGGTTCAGAATAATCCTAGAGAGCATTCTGGGAATGGAAATGAAACAAGTGTAGTATCATTACCAAATAATAATTAGAAAATGGGTGAAAGCTATATGGGCGAGGGGTTTCAATATATAATTGTCTGTATTTCTATATATATCTGAAACTTTCCATGCTAAGTGTAGATTAGGAGCTGACAAACTTTTCCTGAAAAGGGCAAGACAGTAAATATTTTAAGCTTTGTAGGCAAGACGACCTATGTCACAACTATTCAACTCTGCCCCTATATCAAGAAAGCAGTAAGACAGCACAAAGTAGTACTTAACCATGTTATAATAAAACTTTACAATAAAAAATCACTGCTCTAAGGCCACAGATTGCTGACCCCTGATCAGTCCATCTTGGTTCTTAGGTAACCTAAATTATCTTGAACATTGTCCTAAAAAAATGTTTTTCTTAAATACATGGTTAAAGGTTTAATATACCTATTGGGTTCAGTAGTCTGACTTTGACCCTAACAACTGCCTCAGTGTTCAACATTACTAATAAATCATGTTAATATAAATTAAATCGTTACCTTTAGCATAAGCTGAGACATTTCCTTGAGTTTTTCAGCTGTGTAATATTGACGATGTAATAAAGGATGATTGGCCATTTTTCTCAATTGCATCATGACATTGCACATTTCTGTACTTTTTTCTGTGATTTAAAGATTGTAGATTAAAAAAAGCAGAGAGCTGTTTGTTGAAATATCTCAACTTAAAAAAGTTAAAAATTTCTTGTATTTCTACTTTTACAAATGAGCAAATCCCATTATTGTATCACTAGATAAAATGCAGCCCCAGTACAAGATTACTGTTCACACAAAACTGTGAAAGCCAGATTATACCCAGGTTATTGATAGATTTTTTCAATCTGTTGAAAAGGCCCAAGTACAGTTGCTCCTGCTTCTCTGACATTGTGCACAACTCAATTTGATCTTTCTTAGGGGGTAGCTGCTTGAGAACCTGAGAAAAGAAAACAGTTTAAGATGATCTTTCTGACAAAGAGGAAAACATACTTTTAAAAAATAATCACAACCAAAAACATGCACGTTTGAGTTACCTCTTCTTTTACTCTTCTGAGAATGAATGGCTTTATGATTTGTTTTGCATGTGCTATTCTCTCCTTTTCATATATACTTTGCTCATCAGCAGATTTCTAAACAAAATAAAAATATATCCTATTAGAAATTATTCACTTATATTATCACAACAATTCAATATTACACATTAAGAAATTTTCCCTCAATTAGAATCTGAATTATCTTCTACAGAAACTCAATTCATTCTAGATGGCATTCTATGTTTGAACTTTGGGCTAAAATCTACTTCATGAAGCTCCATGTATATTTTGAACTTTCATGTTATGTAATCATGTATTCTGCTGAGGTAATAAATTTGAACTATACCAGTCTATTGTTCAGAGGTCACCAACTGGTGGGTCACTAACCAATTACCTAAATAATACTCATGAAACAAAAACATGTGCTGAGTGTAATAGGAGGATGAGGAGAAGGGGAGGGGAGAACAAGAGGTAGACATTTTCCAGTTCTTGATGGAAAGCAGCTGCTTGGACCCATGCAGCTCACAGGACAGGGCCAGGAAAGCTGTATCAGGGATGCCGCGACCTAGAGCACCCTGAGTGGGCACAGGCACTAGGCCAGCATCTGGGACAGGTACTGGATAACTGGCCCAAGGTCAGCTGACTGCTGCAGGCAAAAGAGGTATGCAGCTAACCTGAACACAGAGTGCCCCAAGCTCTCTCACCTGTAGCAAGGTCACCATCTTGTGCACTGATTTACAAGACCAATTCTGATAAAGAAGCTATGAGCAAGCTTTCCCAGCATATAGCCAAGTTCTATACCCAAGTTCTCTAGTAATTTAAAACTGTCAACCTTCAGATAATTAGGATATTAAGATCTAAAACTCTGGACATTGAATATAAAAGATATTCATTTTGTTCCTCCATTATATTTTACCTGATTTACAAACTGATTCAAATATAGAAATATGAACTACTTTATTTGATACAGCATACATACTGTGAAAACAACAATAAAAAAGACAACAGAAAAAATGGCCCACATACAACACAAAGCAATACATTTGGGAGAAAATATGCATGTATGCTTACAGTCTTAGAAGAAAACATTCTTCGTATTTCACTGGTACTACTACTGAACATATGTGGCATAACAAAATTCAACAGTGACATGAGTTCTAACAGATTATTCTGCACAGGTGTGCCTGTGAGCAGCAACCGGTTATTTGCCTATGAATAAAGGTAAAATTTAGATTAGTTTTTTAAAAGTCATTGCCTTTGTGTCCACCCTCCCCAATGAGGGACAAAGAAGTGCAGAGGAGAATTAAAACCATAATAATTAACAATCTGTGAATACTGGTAATTTAAACAGCGTCTGCTTTTACCATCTACTGGTACTTAAAGTAGAATGTAAAAACTATTGGTAAGTAGGTAAGCTGTATCCTCACTTTTGTGAGGTGATCAAAGAATATAAAGTATATTTGATTTATAAATGTTATCATGTAGAACAGGGGTTAATAAGTAATAGCTTATTAGCTATGAGCTAAGAATGGCTTCATATTGTTAAAGGACTGTTTAAAAAAAACTGAAAGGGCCCACAAGACACAAAATATTTACTATTTGGCCCTTTACAGAAAAATTTGCTGTGTCCTTAAATGGAATACTATACACATTAAATTATATAACCTAAAATTTCACAATTTAGAAAAAAGGTCAAAACACTTACATTAATTGTCATAAGGTGCTGGTAGCGGATGGAACCCATATTCTTCAGCATGTGGCCCTCATCAAAAATTGCGTAATTAAGTTTTAGGCGTCGAAACAGACTACGATCATCTGAACTGCTGATTGCACAATTATACCTGTCACAAGAAAACAAAAACCTTTTAAGAACTTGGAGCCTAGAGAGGTTTAATGTTTCCTAAAATGGCTTTTATTTATTCATTTCTAATACTCAGTACTTAAAGGGCAGCACAAGACACAGGTGGTACTCAAATTTTGATGTATTTTTAGTTAATAATGATTGATGTACATGTAAACAAATTATGAAAGTTGAAAGAGGGGGCTGGTGCTGTGGTGCAGCGGGTTAACGCCCTGGCCTGAAGCACCAGCATCCCATATGGGCACCGGTGCAAGAGCCGGCTGCTCCACTTCCTATCCAGCTCTCTCATATGGCCTGAGAAAGCAGTACAAGCTGGCCTAAGTCCTTGGGCCCCTACACCCATGTGGAAGACCCAGAAGAAGCTCCTGGCTCCTGGCTTCAGATCAGCACAGCTCTGGCCATTGTGGCCAATTGGGGAGTGAACCATGGGATGGAAGACCCCCCTTTCTCTCTCTCTCTCTCTGCCTCTCCACACCTTGTATAACTCTGCCTTTCAAATAAATAAATAAATCTTTAAAAAAAAGAAAGCTAAAAGAATTAAAAGAAAATATAAATGTTATATAACTAGACAATTGTTGCCTATCGAGAGAGGTCAATTTGGGTATAATTCATAAATAACTGGCTATTACACACTGTGCTCCATAAATTGTTATATTTTAAGATGTGGAAAAAAGAACATAAAGCTAATACATATTTGTGTTTCTGTTTTTGCAAAGGCAGAGTGACGGCGAGAGAGACACAGAGAGAGAGAGAGACAGACAGAAGAAGAGATTCTCCATCTGCTGGTTTATTCCTCAAATGGCAGCAGCAGCCAGGGCTGGGCCACGCAAAAGTCAATAGCTTGGAACTCCATCTGGGTCTGCCACATGGGTGGCAGGGGCCAATATCGTACTTGGGCCATCTTTTGCTGCCTTCCCAGAAGCATTAGCAGGGAACCAGATCAGAAACGGAGCAGCCAGGACACAAGTTGGTGCACTGATATGGGATGTCAGGATGCTGGTGCTGCAAGTGGCAGTTCATTTTATTATAAGTTAATTTTATTAAACTAGCATTGTATGTCCAAGGAATACAGTTAATAGCTAGCAGACAGTCTTTTATTAAGAAAAGATGAAATTTTTAGATGAATTCTTTCAAGGGCACACCCACACAGAAGCCAGAGTGAGAAATAATAACCAACAGCTAAACTGTTATTTAAATAACCTATATAATAAATATAAGATTGTGAAATTCTCAGCCAGATATTTAAGCCAAATAGCTATTACCACCTGGTAGTTAACTTACTCAAAATTATGCTTTCAATTCTTCTTGCTGTTATAACTAAAACATTTCATTGGGAGAATGAGATTTCACTGTATTTCATACTTATTTGGAATTAGAAATAAATACTTTGGTGGGGGATCTCAAAGTTTACCTTAAGGTTAACTGAGAGGCCCAACAGAAGATTATGCTTTTAGTAAACTATGTAAAATCTTTCACACCCATTGTTGGTGAGCTAATGCACTACTAGAAGAACCTCCTACATCAGTGTAATACCAAATTAAAAAATGCTTGATCCTCAGTGAAAATCATTCCATTGTTTTTGGTGCACAGTTCATAGCATAAACTTTCTAACACTACTACTGTAACTTTTATTTTTAACTTCAGGGGCTACATAAATCCTGTCCCTCTCCACAAAAAATTTATCCATACTCACGTGGTCACAATTACATTGTAATCTTCATATTTACTGTGAATGTTACATCTGATTTGTTTACGTTCTTCTTGAGAACCTAGAATTTAAAAACACATATATTGTGATTATATTTATTGTACTTTATCATGTACTTCAATTTTAAAGAAATTCCCAAAGTTAAAAGCAAAATGACAGATTCTTACCGTAGTAACAGAGTACATTTAAAGTGGGGCACCACAAGTTGACTTCCCTTAACCAGTTATCTGTGAAACAAAAAAGAAATTTGACGTTAAATTTTGACAAGTTTTACTCACAAATTCTTTTATAAAATATAAATGACACAATGATTTTGCTTTTATAACAAATCCTTCACATTATTATCCCACATGATTAAAAAAATCTTCAGGTTTCAGAGGTATCAAAATGAAGGGCAACGCACAGAGGAACGGCTATTATATTTATAGGTGATTACATTCCAATTTAAGAAGAGGTTTTTTGTTGTTGTTACTTTTATATCATATGCACACATATTCTCTTACATCCAATTAATTGAAAAAGGAAAGGAACAGTGTTTTGAGTAAATATTATATAATCTGATTCAATAAATGCTTAAAAGAACTTATTTTCTTAATCTTGAAAAAATTTAAAGGTACTCTGAAACCAAAATAACTAACCTTATCAAATGGTCTTTGATTTAAAATAATTTAAAAACAAATAATGGACTTATATTTATTTCCATTTAAAAGTCTGTCAATATAACCAAAAACACAGGCATACAAGGGGTCTTCAAAAAGGTTCATGGAAAGTGTGTATCATGAAAAACATTATGCATGAATTTGAAAAAAGAAATTGTACCCAAATAAACTTATCTTTTCATTCTATTTTATTTTTCCTTATACACAAAATAGAAGGGAACCACAAAATTAATACTCACCTCCATAAAAGAAAGAAATACACACATACTTCCTTCTATCTCTATAAAATATTATTAAGGGGCCAGAGCCGTGGCATAGTGGGTAAACCCACCACCTCCGGTGCTGGCATCCCATAGGGGTGCCGGCTTGAGTCCCAGCTGCTCCAATTCTGATCCAGCTCCCTGCTAATGCACCTGAGAAAGCAGCAGAAGATGGTCCAAGTGCTTGGGCCCCTGCACTCACATGGGAGACCAAGAAGAAGCTCCTGGCTCCCAGCTTCGGATCAGCCCAGCCCTGGCCATGAGGCCATTTGAATGAACCAGTGGATGAAAGATCTCTTTCTGCCTCTACCACTGCCTCTCTATTACTCTGCCTTTCAACTAAATAAATAAATTTTAAAAACAACAACAACATACTCTTAATTAGAATACAGCCCCAAGTATTACAAACCTATAGTTGATGCTGGAACAACGATCAGATGAGGACCTTTATTACCCTCCTGAAAGAGGTATGCCAGGAATGCAATGGCTTGAATAGTTTTCCCTAGGCCCTAAAATTAAAAGTTTAAAAGAAAACATATGAAATTTTAAAATAAATTAATAATTAGAAGCTATAAAAGGAAAAGGAGTATTTTTGTATTATATTCACTTCAGATTTCCTATAATGTCTCTAAAAACTTCTATGTTCTTAGTTCTCAAATGACAAAATGGATGATAATCTCTAAAGACTTTAATGAACAAGATGGACAGATCTCAATAGCTAGTTTATATATGCCACATCATTAATATAGACTTTTTGGACTACACAGACAAAAAGTAATTTTGGTTACTATGTATTTACAGAAAATATTTAATACAAACTGGATGAAGACTATGTCCCATGACTAACTGGATGTGAACATATACTGACTCTTTATCCAGAAATTCTATTCCTAAGAACAGAGGCAACAGATAATGAATTTCCTGAGATTACCTTTAATCAAATATTTTTTGAGAAAGAATAGATTCAGAGAGACATTTAATAAAAATGATGTTGCTAAGTTATGTACAGATTGACTTACGGATACAACAGGTATCTAAGTTCAGTTAAATTTTAATAGGCAGCTACAGAAAAAGGACAGAGAATAAAACCTCAATATATACAATGGTACTTCAAAAAGTTTATGGAAAATGGAATTTAAAAACAATATGCGGCTGGTGCCGCGGCTCAACAGGCTAATCCTCCGCCTAGCGGCACTGGCACACTGGGTTCTAGTCCTGGTCGGGGCGCCGGATTCTGTCCTGGTTGCCCCTCTTCCAGGCCAGCTCTCTGCTGTGGCCCGGGAGTGCAGTGGAGGATGGCCCAAGTGCTTGGGCCCTGCACCCCATGGGAGACCAGGAGAAGCACCTGGCTCCTGGCTTCGGATCAGCGCGGTGCGCTGGCTGCAGCGCGCCGGCTGTGGCAGCCATTGGAGGGTAAACCAGCGGCAAAGGAAGACCTTTCTCTCTGTCTCTCTCTCTCTCACTGTCCACTCTGTCAATAATAATAATAATAAAAAAAGCATTTCCATGAACTTTTTGAGGGCCTCTTGTATGTGTGTACATGTATGCAAATACACACTCTGATATTTCTATGATAAACCTACATTCATTTAGAGGAAAAGTGAGGAGGCTAGACTTAAGATAGACAATAAACAGATGAGAAAAATAAGATACTAAGGCGAGACTAGGTAACTATAGTCACAAGGAAAAATTTCATGTTTTATATGACAGCAAGTGCCCTTTTAAATTACTTTAACAAATCCTAGAGACAGAGTACACTTACCATTTCATCTGCCAAAATGCCATTAAGTCCATGTTTATGTACTAATGCCAGCCAATTCAAGCCAACCTTCTGATAGGGCTTGAGTGACAAACTGGTAAAGAGAAAATACCAAGTATTATAGATTTATATTTACATTACTTTTCTGTGCTAGTTTTTCTGACATGAAGTTTAGGTTTTAATTTTTCTAAATGAGAAATGTTTTATGGATTATATTCGCCACAGTTGAGAGTGAGAGTTTGAATTAAGGTAGGTAACTTCAGCATCACTTTTTTTACCTTACTTTGATTAAGGTGTCCTGATTTTAGAGTTTGACCTTAAACATAAAATTGACAGACCTAGCCTTACCTTTTAACTACTGTTATGAACTAGGTATACCTACTCATGAAAACAAACCCAGAAGATAACAAATTTTATCTTCTCAAATTTTATTCTGTATTTGTTGATTTCTTTTTTGGTAATAAAGATTACATAAAATACTTCCAAATTGGCCATAATGTAATTCCATTGAATTAAGCAAAACTGAACTGCTCTGACTTAGCACATTAAGGAGCTTAAAAATATTAGGCTAAAAAACACAAACATAATTTGCAACTCTGTTGGGTCGGCCCAATAAGCACCTTCTAAATGTGTGCCAATCATCCCTGATGTCAATGATCTGTGGAATTCTACAGCTGTATATATGGATATATTTATATGTGCAGTATGTACACATATAAATTTGCTACCTATCAATGAATATCAGTATAGAAAGTAGCATGCACGTGTCAAAGACCTTGCTTAACTTGGAAACACATAAACACACTAATCTCTGGGAATGACCTGACTTGTTTAGAATGTAGTACGAGAAGTGATAATCAATGAAAGTGTCTTCTTCCTAAACGTTCAAGTAGTTAAAAACTAATAGTAGTTATCATTTACTGAACATTTATTATATGAAGGCAGCAACAGGCATCACTTTTCAGATATTATGTGATTTAATACTTTAAACATTCTATAAAGTAGCTACTACCATCACCTTCTCAGATTTTATTTCAGGAAATCTCTCTAACTCCAAAGACTACACTAACATTCACTAGAATAGGTCATCATTGCCCACATTAATGTGAAAGCACAGGACAAGGGCATGCCTCCTATCCTCCAACTTTTACGACTTGTACCTTATTTTCTCTTACCCACATCCTGATTACACATAGGGAAAGCATCTAGACCTGGCTTAATAAAAGGCTTAAGGGTCGAACTCTAAAATCAAGACACCTTAATCAAAGTAGGGTAAAAAAGCTGATGCTGAAGATACCTACCTTAATTCAAACTCTCACTCTCAACTGTGGCGAATATAATCCATAAAACATTTCTCATTTAGAAAAATTAAAAGCTTAAGTAGCATTTCTAATGTCTTTACAGCTCTTGTGCTGGATTTTAAAAAAACATTTTTTGCCTGCTTACTCAGTATAATCTCTATGATACTAAAAAAGTAACAATGAAATAAAACATTACAGATGCATTAATTTCCAGACCCTAAAAACTTTCTACTATACTAGCAGTAACAATAAATGCTAATATTGAGTATTTACCATTTCCCAACCACTATGCTATGATTTTATATGCATTATTTTATTGAATCCTCATTATAAAGCAGGTAATATTAATTATCCACAATGTATAGATAGGGAATTTACTGGGACTGGGAGGTTAAGTAACTTTAAGTAACTTGCCCAAGGTCATATGACTATGATTTGCCCACCCTATGGTCAACACTGAGCTCTCTGTTATTTTCCCAAGTCCTGCACACATAATGCTGACATTTTATGTAAATGATCAAAGTTGGTAAAGTAAGCACATTATATCACATATAAGTGCATCCAACAGCCAACATGGCATCCCAATGTATAACTTACCACAAACAGCCAAGAAATATCCTTAAATAAAAGTTAGTAAATCCTTTATCAACAACATTTATTGAGGAAATAGCACATTTAACTGTCAAAAATACTATACATCCATTTTAGTAAGTGATGAGTAACTACTACATAGAATTAATTTAAAGGAAACTGCTTTATTCAGATTCACAAAGCAGCCCTGGTAAAGTGTTTTAGTTGGAGCATTAAACAGCTTTATTATATTAAGATATTTGTTTTAAAAACAGAGATTAATGTACATGAGGGTATTTCAAGGGATCATAAAAAATGTGATTAAAAGCTAAATTTATTGGGGACAGATGCTGTGGCACAGCAAGTTAAGTGCTGCTTGGAACACCTGCATCCTATGTCAAAGTGTCTCATCTGGGAACCAGCTATTGCTTCTCTAAACTTCTGATCTAGCTTCCTGCTAATTCTCCTAGGAGGCAGCAGATGATGGCTCAAGTTCTTGGGCTTCTGCCACCTATATAGGAGACCTGGGTGGAGTTCCTGGCTCCAGGCTGTGGCCTGGCCCAGACCCAGCTATTGTGGATATTTAGGAGTAAACTGGTAAATGGAAAATCTCTGCGTGTCTCTTTCTGTCATTCTACCTTTCAAATAAATAAAAAGAAATCTTAAAAGTAAGCTTATTTTGTTGTAAAAATTTTAAAATACATGCATAGTTTTCAAAAAACTTTTCTGCTCCAAAATAAACTTCTACTAACTGGTTACAACATGTCTGAAAAGACCTAAGTTTGAGGCATAAAGATGGTAACACATAAATTTGAAAAGAGCCTCTGGGATAAGTGTTCCACGTCAGACTATCTGAGTTCAGTAACTCTCTGGCTCCCTACTCCACCTTCCTGCTAATGCAGACGCTGGGAGGCAGCAATGAGGCTCTAGTAGCTGTATCCCTATCACTGATGTAGCGGACTGGGATTGAGCTCCTAGTTTGTGGTTTTAGCCTGGCTCAACCAAAGCTCGATGGATAGACATTTGGGGAGTGATCTGGTGGATGAGTGTGTACCCTCTCTGTCTTTCAAACAAATAATAAAGTAATTTTTTTACAGAGCCCCTATCAAATCAACATGAATTCTGCTAAAATTAAAGCAAGGACAAGCATCCAATTTATGGTGAAGCTTGATTGGAGGAATGGGAAAATCACTGATGCCTTATAAAAACTTTATGGGGACAATGTCCAAAAGAAACCAGCATTTACAAATGGGTCACTTGTTTGAAAAGAGGACTAGATGATGTTGAAGATGAAGCCAGTAGCCAGACCATCCACATCAACTCATGAGGAATAAATACATCTTGTTTGTGCCTTTACTGAAAACGACTGATGATGAACAGTAGAAACAACAACCAAACATTTCAACTGGTTTAGCTTACTTAATTTTCATTCACTGAAAAATTAAAGTGGAGAGAACTTTCCACTCCATCGGTGCCAAAACTTTTGTGCCCAGATTATCCACAGATAACAACACTTTCAAATGAAATTTAAAGCAACTGGAATCAAGATCTTGAAGCATTTTCTCAAAGAACTGTAACATGACTTTACTATTACAATGCTAAAGATGAGGTATAATCAAAGTAAGTAATGTCTTTTAAGAGTTGGATGTGGTCCAGTCAGAGCAAAAGTGGACTTGTCAAGAGCCAAAGTCATGGCAACAATTTCTTGGATGCTTATCGCATTTTGGTTGACTTTCTGGAGGGTCAAAGAATGAGACCAACTTCTTATTCAGATAATTTTTTGAGAAAGTCAAAGATTTAGCAGAAAAGTGCCCAGAAAAGCTTCACCAGAGTCTTTCTCCGTGTGACAGTGCTACTGCTCATTCTTTTCCTCAAAGAAGGGCAATTCTGTCAGAGTTTCAATAGGAATCATTAGGCATCCACATAATAGTCCTGATTTAGTTTTTTCTTTTTTTATTCTGGTAATCTTAAAAAAGAAATCCTTAAAGGGCACAAATTTTTCTTCAGATAATGATGCAAAGAAAAACCACTGATTAAATCCCCCAAACCTTCAGTTCTCTACAGACAAAGTGGTTCACACCATTGCTTAGAAATGTATCTGGCACTTGACAGAGCTTACATTGAAAAATACAATTCATTTTGTATAAGTTAACTTTTGACAAACTTTCTGATGTTCCTGATAAGTAATCATACTTCTTATTTATTTTCACACTGTATAGATTTGTAAGAATGACTGTATATGAACCCTAACAACCAATTTATAGACACAGATGTGGAAGATTTATTTATGTCATCTGATTTTAATTAAGTGGCCATTTCTAAACAAAGCATTACAAATATCTCTAAACTGAAGGTTCTCTTACCTCCCACTAAGGAAAAAGAAAATGTTTTCAAGAATTACTAAGAACATGAAAGAAAATGAACAGTAGGTTATTTTGAAGTCAGGATAAAACATTCCTTACAGACAGAGGCACTATGATTTTTTCAAAGGTTATGTCTGTAATGTGACATGGCTGCTGAGAAATATTACCACAACAACAATTCATACAGAAACATTCAAATCAAAATATTTACATTCTGGTACTTTGTGTTAGTCAAACCATATCTGCAGTATTGATTTGCATTGACATCATTATCAAATGATCTCATAGCTCTGGTTTAGGAATAAGATAGGCAATCATCCTCTTAAGTTCTTGTTAAGAAACAAGATCAGAGAATCTTGGTAGATGTAGCCAAAAAAGACAGAAATGTGATTAATCATAGTGTATACTGAACATGTAGGAAATCATTCCAGTTAAAAGTTTTAAGCTGATAATTTTTAGATTAATTGCTAGTACTTCAGAAAAGATGATCACATCTATAGTAAGAGTAAAACAAGAGAAATAAGTTTTAAAAATTTTGACTTCAGGCATTTAATTTTGGTATTTCAAAATAAAGCTTATGAATAATGGTTTGAGGTATATAATCAGAAAATTTATTTTTCCCTACAATTTAATTTTTAAATAAAGATTCTGAGTTGTTTATATCTCTAAAGGGCAAAATTTCTTCTGTTACATTCTCATAAGCTTGAAATAGAAAACTAAATAGTTAACACTGATCTTGCTTCAAGGCAAACTCTGTCACAAATAATTTGTTCTGTTAAGAGAAAGATGCACTCATGATAGGTTATTCATTAGGATAGACTAATACTTTCCTCTGTGCTAATAAATCCTTTCCCAAGGCAAGGAAACAACTTCAAACATATCTATTCTAAGCAGCGACAATGCCTGGCCAGCACACCAAGTAAAAATTGCTTAAGCAACTCTTACTTTGGCTAAGAACAAAAACCAAGACAACAAATTCCAACCCCTAAAAGTGTACTTAAATAAACTCTAAAGAAAATATAGATACATATTTTTTGGAAATTGTGCCTTGGATTAGATCCAATAAGCAGTTAAAGAAAAAAACAGCAAATATTTTGCTCATCTATTATTATTTCATTAAATAAAAAGTCCTTAGTCTAATAGAAAGGACAGTTCATTACCAGATCATACTATTTACAAGTAACAGGGCTTTGTGAATGTGGGTTTAAAAGCGAAATTTTAAAAGTGATGCGATAAAGCACTTGATTTTTAGAAGTCCAAATTACAATAAAGTAGACTCAACTGGGTAAGTCTTGCAGAGTGAAGAACTCCCCATATCCAATGCTGGAGAACAAGCAGCAGCTCCAACTACACTTTTAGGAGATGAATTTGCTGAAATAGTTCTTTCTATGCAACAGAGAAAAGAGCTTCTTTGTGGGAACTGCATCACGTTTCCCTACACCATCCCATAGCACCCTAGAAGGGCACAGAAAAGATTGTAGCTTACTATTAAAAAACAGTAATTTTACCTTTTTTTTTACAACTTGATTTTTAATTAACCAATGATCAGCAATTATGCTTTGATCATTAACTTAAGAAGTAAATAAAATCATCAGCTGAGGTAATTAATTTTAATGAGACCCTGGTGCTAATCTTATAAAAATATTTATTAGAGATATTCTGAACAAACATAACTCATTTTTAAAGATGTATAGCATTGCATAGTATGAAGATATGATCATTCTAATTACTTCCTGATTTTAGGAACTTGAATTGTTTCCATATTTTTGCCACCATAAGTAATATCATAACAAATAACTGTATACATTATTAAAAAGAAAGCTGTCTGAACAATTCTGAGTCTCCATTTAAAAATAAACAAATAAACGTTTAGAGGAAGGTCAAAACAATTTCCCCACCCCAAACACCCAACAACATGCAAAATGTGGGTATCACAATTATAAAAGCCATTTTAATATGCACTGGCTGTTGGACAACTTTTTGTGGTTATGTTTTTAAAGAATTCTGATGAGAGGGGCCTGGGTTGTGGCACAGTGGGTAAAGCTGCCACCTGTGAAGCCAGCTTCCCATATGGGCACCGATTCACGTACCGCCTGCTCCACTTCTGATCCAGCTCCCGGGCTAAGGGCCTGGGAAAGCAATAAAAGATGGCCCAGCTGTTTGGACCCCTGTCAGCCATGTGGGAAATCTGGATGAAGCTCCTGGTTCCAACCTGCCCCAGCCCTGGCAGTTGCAGTCATCTGGGGAGTGAACCAGAGGTTGGAACATCTTATCTCTCTAACTCTTTCAAATAAATAAATCTTTAAAAAAATTAAACAAAGAATTCTGATGAGGTATTTTATTGAAAGCAGAACTTTACAGGAATATGTATATTTATTTAGTTCATTTTAAAAAGGTATCTATTCTTTCCCTTTTTGAAGGGTTTTGATACCCTCTCCCCACAATGTTTAAATATCTGGGCTTTTTGAAGCATTTAAACATTTCACCCCAAATACAGGACATTTTAATAATTTAATTTAGAATTAAAAAGAAAATAGGCGAATGGCAAAAAAATTTTTTACAATGATGCAATTTAGCAGTGGATGTTTTTGGGGAGTCAAACTAAAACACAGGAGTAGGGTAGGTAGGTAAAAACCACCTTTTTCAGTTTCACTAATGATAATTTCAGGAGATAATCTGTTTTCAACAAGGAAGATAAATCATTTCTGCCTTCTCACTTATAAAGGTAAGAGGGTATGAAATACTCTGCTTTGGGAAGGGGATCAATGAAAAACAATTCCTAAACCACTTAATGACTTAATGGGCCATTGCAGGAAACCTTGAGAGTTCTCGTCTAACATTAGTTGCTGTATCACTCCCATATTTCATTTCTCAAGGCACAATACAGAAATAAGTTCACAACATGTCATACAACAGAGATAAAGTAGTGTGTTGAACAAAGATTACCTTTGGTTTAGAATGGAGGGTTGTTCGATGTTCCAGCCTCCTCCATTTCCAGTGAGCATGGTTACTTGTTTGGTTAATTTATTTGAAATGTCTTCACATTTGTTCATAAGCCTTATAACCACATCTCTTTCTTGGATCAATGTTTTACAGTGCCATATCAAATCTTCTGATAAACCATTAGTTTTGGACATCTTTGTGAACTACGGCATGAAAGGTAAAATACTAGTTCAGAAACAGAAATCCAAACTCAATTTTTCTTTATGAGGGAAATTTAAAAAATTTTAAACATTTAATAATCAGTTTAATCAAGTGCTAAGAAAACCACATATTTTTTTTAAAGAACTCCAGTACACTATTATGTGATGCATTTTTTAAAAGATTTATTTATTCATTTGAAAGGCAAAGTTACAGGGAGGCAGAGGGAGAGGGGGAGGGAGAGAGGGAAGGAGAGAGAGAGACAGAGACAGAGACAGAGACAGAGAGAGAGAGAGAGAGGTCTTCTATCCAATGGTTCACTCCCTAGATGGCCACAGTGGCCAGAGCTGTGCTGATCAAAAGCCAGGAGCCAGGAGCTTCTTCCTGGTCTCACACATGGGTGCAGGGGTCCAAGGACTTGGGCCATCTTCTACTGCTTTCCCGGGCCAAAGCAGAGAGCTGGATAGGAACTGGAGCAGACGGGACTTCAAACAGCGCACATATGGGATGCTGGCACTGCAAGCAAAAGCTTTACCTGCTAAACCACAGCATGGGCCCTGAAAACCTAACCTGATTCTTTATGTCCATATCTGAATTCCCATGTGTTTCACTTCAAATCCATTATGTTGAAAAAAATACATTTTGGCCGGCGCCGCGGCTCACTAGGCTAATCCTCTGCCTGCGGCGCCGGCACTCCGGGTTCTAGTCCCGGTCGGGGCGCCGGATTCTGTCCCGGTTGCCCCTCTTCCAGTCCCGCTCTCTGCTGCGGCCCAGCCAGCACAGCACCGATCCGAAGCCAGGAGCCAGGTACTTCCTCCTTGTCTCCCATGCGGGTGCAGGGCCCAAGCACTTGGGCCATCCTCCACTGCACTCCCAGGCCACAGCAGAAAGCTGGACTGGAAGAGGAGCAACCGGGACTAGAACTCGGGGAGGATTAACCAAGTGAGCCATGGTGCCGGCCCCTAAAAGCAAAAATATTAACAAAAAAATTAACCCAAGATTTGCTTTCATAAGATTTTCATTTACTTGTGGTGGAGGAGAAAAGGGGTGTTGGGCATTTAAGGAAAGATATAAGGATATTCTACTGCCACTTCATGTTACTGTTTCTTGAACACAAAAAACACTTAAAAATCCTGGAAATTACTTAGCTTCACTAAAATAAGATTTAAGAAATACAAATATCCTATAAGTGAATGATCAATAGTAAATCTAAAGCTACTGATGAGCATAGGAAATATAATCCCATTCACATACTGTGAAATATACAAATGTACACATAAATGGATGATGTTCAAAATATCTTAAGTGGCGAGTAACTTCAGTATAATTTTGTATAAACTGGACTACCAACTTTATTCTTGGATGTGACTACTTCAATTTTTTGAGTCTTTTTTTTTTTTTTTTTTGACAGGCAGAGTGGACAGTGAGAGAGACAGAGAGAAAGGTCTTCCTTTGCCTTTGGTTCACCCTCCAATGGCCGCCGCGCTGTGGCCGGCACACCGCGCTGATCTGAAGGCAAGAGCCAGGTGCTTCTCCTGGTCTCCCATGGGGTGCAGGGCCCAAGCACTTGGGCCATCCTCCACTGCACTCCCTGGCCACAGCAGAGAGCTGGCATGGAAGAGGGGCAACTGGGACAGAATCCGGTGCCCCGACTGGGACTAGAACCTGGTGTGCCAGTGCCGCAAGGCGGAGGATTAGCCTAGTGAGCCGCAGCGCTGGCCAATGACTACTTCAATTTAACACTGAAGAAATTAACTTTCAAAAAATAAAGCTAATATTTCAGGGGAATAATAAAAGGAAAAAATGTAATTGCCACATGGTGGATAATTACATGAAAAAAGAGTATCAATGGGTCCTGAATAATGTCTCTAGATTAAGAATTTTACTATCTAAGGATTTTTTTCTTTCAGTTTGTGATTGAAGTACTCCTTTCTTGCCACAGTGTGTCACTCTTACTGTAACATTACTTTTGAATTTCTATTGGAAGGGGGAAATCTTTTTTTTGTTTTTTTTTGGAAAGCTTTTATTTAATAAATATAAATTTCACAGATACAGCTTTTGGATTATAGTGGTTCTCCCCCCCATACCCGCCCTCCCACCCCCACTACTGTCCCACCTCTACTCCCTCTCCCATCCCATTCTTCATTATATTCTCTCTCTCTCTCTTTTTTTTTTTTTTTGACAGGCAGAGTTAGTGAGAGAGAGAGAGAGAGACAGAGTGAAAGTTCTTCCTTTTTCTATTGGTTCACTCCCCAAATAGCTGCTACGGCCGGCCGATCCGAAGCCAGGAGCCAGGTGCTTCCTCCTGGTCTCCCATGTGGGTGCAGGGCCCAAGCACCTGGGCCATCCTCCACTGCCTTCCTGGGCCACAGCAGAGAGCTGGACTGGAAGAGGAGTAACTGGGACGGAACCGGCGCCCCAACCAGGACTAGAACCCGGAGTGCTGGCGCCGTAGGTGGAGGATTAGCCTAGTGAGCCGTGGTGCCGGCCTAAGATTCACTTTTAATTACCTTTCTATACAGATGATCAACTCTACATTAAGTAAAGATTTCAACAGTTTGCACCCACACAGACACACAAAGTATTAAGCACTGTTTGAAGACACATTTTACTGTTAACTCTCATAGTACAACACATTAAGGACAGAGGTCCTACACAGGGAGCAAGTGCACAGTGACTCCCATTGTTGATTTAACAACTGACACTCTTATTTATGACATCAGTGATCTCTCGAGGCTCTTGTCATGAGCTGCCAAGGCTATGGAAGCCTTCTGAGTTTACAAACTCCAACATTATTTAGACAGGGCCATAATCAAAGTGGAAGTTTTCTCCCTTCAGAGATAGGTACCTCCTTCTCTGATGACCCCTACTTTCCCCTGGGATCTTACTCACAGAGACCTTTCATGTCAGTCATTTTTTGCCACAGTGTCTTGGCTCAGGGGGAAATAATTTAAAAGCACGTATAATTCCCAAATTATTTAATCCCCAACTAACAAAAAGCAATCCTAAGGAAAAAATCCTTAATCTTTCATTATTATAAATACCTGGCAGGAGCCTACAAAGTGCTCCATGAATTAAAAATTTTTTAATATAAGTTTACCAAACTTGTTCAAATTACAGAAATCTTATAAACAAACTCAATAAAGCGTCCCTATCTGGAAGGAAGAAATACATATTATAAAGCTTTAACTGACGAATTTAGACAGACATTTTAAAGAATTCACAAAGTAATGCAAAAAAAAAAAAAAAAAAAAAAAAGAAAAGAAAATGTGCTCTAATTTACCAGTAGATAAAACTGGTACAATGAGGAAGATAAAGTTATTTGACATGAGCCAAACCTGTACTGCTTGGTTAACATTCAAGAAAAGCCACAGCTATGCTGATCTAAATGTTAATTAAGTAGATAGAGAGGAAAAAAGTTTTAGGTTAAGCCATTCATGAATTATCTCATTGGTCAGTATAGATATGCTAATTCTCTGATTAATGTATAGACATGCAATATAGTAAAATTTATCATAGACATAACACTGCATCCCACCTTACTTAGTAAAAGATTAGCCCAAGATTCAGAAAGTGGATGGTGAACTAATACCATCAAAATGTGTGCAATCTGGCAACAAAAGTTCTAATTTTATCACATTAACAATACAAGCTTTTAAACCAACAACATTTTTGGCTTACTACATTTACAACCAGTACCTGATTTAATGATGTAATTTTCTTAAAACAAGCACCTACATTATTATGTAGGAAAGCTATTAAGTAAGATTGAAATTTATCGAGAAAACTGAATAAATATTTTAATTTTGAATGTAAAGGAAAAAACTGAAAGGTATTAATAAAACTGTAAATATAAGCACCCTCTCAGGTAATGCACTGAACTTTTAAAACCACCAACATTTCCAATATAAAATGAGGGTGACTGAATGTCTAAGACAACTGTAGTTTAAAAAAGAAGTATAATTCTCAGACAAGAACATCATTAATGATACATAAATGTAATCATTAGATTTAAGATTACTGTTAGTGGATTATGTAGATGCTATTATACCAATATTATACTTTACATGTCATACTTACATTATATGTTTAATAAAACTTCAACTTTTCAAAACTTTTTAAAGGGATTTGCTAGTAATTTTCACATTTGAGTTGCCTTCATAAGAACATAAGAATGAAATACTGATGATTACACTCAGTCATTTAATGATAATCAATACTACAGAAATTTAATTTTTTAACAAAAATCACAATTAAAATGCAAGTGTTTACTTGGGTCAAGGGCTCAGTTTGCATTTTTTGGGTGAAATGTTTATCAATTCTTAAGTTCTGCCAAAGTTCCCAATTTGGAAGACTAACTAAGCTTCAATAATAATTTTAAGAATGGAATAGTTTCAGGTGTTCTAACTGTATAACATTTTAAATCTTCATTGAAGTTCGCTTACGACTGACTTGATTAAAGCCTCAACTAAATGTCACAGGAATTTTAAATAGAGCAGCTAACAAAATAAAAATGTGATTTTTTTGGCTTTTCTTTCCTTTTGAATTTGCTTAAATGATTATCGTTACTTCCTGAATAATAAAAAGTATATTATGTAGTTCTACCAAAATACACATAGAATACTGATTTTTTCCTATGAGGATTTTATTGACATATTATGTTTTATAAACCAGTCACATTCAGAATTCTAAAGCACAAAGTGAAGCTAAAAAATTATGAGAAAATTAAAAGTAAAGCTTGTACATATTAGCTTGCCATTTGAACTATTAATTTGCAAAAACTCACCATCTATCTACTTAGCTCAGGACAACAAAGTAATATTTTCACCACACAAAAGTAGAAAGCTTATTTTTAGGATACTTTTCAACTGTTACATAAAATATTCAAGATCTGGGTGGCTGACTAGAACAAACAATATAATGTTTATGTTCAACTTTCAGAAAAGGACAAGAACTTCGGAGGTTTTAAGTAATGTATTATCTCCAAAGTCATGTCAAGACTAATTTAAACTATCCAATTAATTAGTAAGGGAAACATGCTTTCCACATGTTAAGTTGTTGAATATTTTTAAAAACATCTGGCATATAAACTTCTGGTAAAATTATATAATTTACTTTTACTATAAGATATCTGGGCAAGCAGCTACAGTGACTAAACAAAGTAGTGCAGATAATTGCATTCCTTATTCAATAAATTAGAATCCAAACAAGCCTGAGCAACCCAACCCTGCAATAACATAGGAGACCATTAAAGATTAAAAGAAAGAAGAAAAGGAGGAAAAGAACAAGAAAGCCCCTCAGCAAATACTTTAAGAAATAAATCACTCAGGCAAAGCCAAACAAGTTTGGAAAGGGCCTGCTTTGACAGATGTTCTTTTGGAAAATCAAAGGCTTCAGGCAAAACGCACAATTTTATTATTTTTTTAAAAAATTTAAAATACTAGCAATGTAGTTTCTGTATTTTTCAAGCATTTTAATTTTTAAAAAAATGCTTTATACAACCACTGTTGAGGGACCCTATTAGCACGTCAACACACTTAAGGGTACTTATGCTCATTTAGATTAAGCACAGGTACAAACTAACCACAAATGCAACTCTGCTCCACAACTTAGGGAATAAAACTTCCTAAAAAGTTTTATAAAGGATCTAGACTCACTTCATCTTCCAAAGCTATGGCAAATCATCCATATTGCTTTTACAACAGGGCCTACACAAAATTCACACAATCAAAGCCCACATTCTCAAAAGAACTGAACCAAAATTTAAAAGGGAGTTCTTTGTATAAGATTTGTTGACTGTTGACATTTATAAAACTGAAACTCCAGATATTTTGGATAATTCCTGTTTACAGGAAATCAAATTCCAGAAAATGATCATGCAAAGTGTACTTACCAGTTTTTATGCCTTCCCTTCACCTAACGCTTGAATGCTAGGCTTCCACAAACTTTTATATCTTTCCAATTAAAAATGCTGCAGCCTGCTACACTCCATAAAATGGCCGCGTTGTTTAACCAAGAAAAACATGTTAGAGATTGAGCTGTCACTTTTAGAAGAAAAAGAAAATAAACGATTGCTTCTCTTGTGATGAAGTATGAAACACTTAGGCCGGCATTTGGAGATCCCCTGGATGTTGCTATTGCTCTTCAAGTAGCTGGAGTAAAATTTCTGCCACATTCTTGCTTTCTGCATGGTGTCTCAGCAGTAACAGATCAGAACAGGCTAACAAACAACTCCTTCCTAAATGTAAGCTCTAATTTCTTCTTCTGCAGTGAAATGAACCAAGTTTCTGTGCAAAAAATGAGTGACAGTATTCCCAGCCAATCAGCTTGGGGTTTTTCAGGAAAATCACCCCTTAATTCATTCAAAATTAGGTCATATGACACTATTTGAAATACTATTGGCTTACAACGAAAGTAATGTTTGACTCTACACAGGATAAGGCCACCCATCTATGCTTCCCTGGGCTGAAGGCAACTTGACTATAAACGTTACTGTGAATTAAGCACACACACACAGAAGGGGGGGAAAAAGAATGTAGCCTTACCAGAGCTTCCCAACTGTTAAAGGGCCGGAGTTCTGTTATCTTCTGAGCCTTTTTCTGAGAACACTGAGGAATTAGAGTGAGTTCACCAATTGAGGCATCTTGAAGGAAGTGAAGAATTTTACCCTTATAGCCATCCTCCATCACTTCTTCACCACTACTATAGTCCTCATCCAGAGAACTGCCAACATCAGAACCTGAATCATACTCAGAGTCTTCAGTGACTTTCTTTGGATTAAATACGTTTTTTTTACGTTTCTTGTTAAAACCATTTTGTGGTTTCACGGAAAATTTCTGTTTTAGTTTTGTTTTAGTTGTATTTTTAGGATAATTTTGACCCTTTGAAGAAACTTCTTTTCCATTTGGAACCTCATTTTGTGAAGCATATTGCATATCTGTGTATAAAAACAAAACAATAACTAAATGAGAAATATACAAATTAAAGATATGGCTTCAAAGAAGAAAAATTTTACATAATCCTCCTGAATACAGAATTCAGCCACAATTGATTGGTAAATCTTGATGTACTTTACAAGAAATACTCAAGGCGACTTTCATGATATATGCTAAGCTAAAATAGTTTCAAAATCACTTGATAATTTATCTTTTAAAATTAATTAATGGGCCTGTGCTGTGGCGTGGCCAGTAAAGCTGCCACCTGCAGTGCCGGCATCCCATATCAGCGCCAGTTCAAGACCCAGCTGCTCTACTTCTGATCCAACTGTCTGCTATGGCCCAAGTGCTTGGGAGCCTGCTACCCCCATGGGAAACCTGGAAGAAGCTCCTGGCTCCTGGCCCTGGATAGGCCCAGCTCAGGCTTTTGCGGCCATCTGAGGAGTGAACCCATGGATGGGAGATCTCTCTGTCTCTCTCTGCCTCTTTGTAACTATGCCTTTCAAATAAACAAATCTTTTAAATAATTAAATACAAATTTCCATTTTTTAACATTGATCCTGAGAACATAAATGGCAGCTATATATCCAAAGATGTCTCTGTGTTCCTTACCAGCCCCACTCCCGTGTAATAAAACACTCCTTCTTGAAGCTTACTAATAAAAATTGTATGTTAAACTATCTTGTTATAATCAAATATCCATCACTGTCTCCACTATTTCAAGTTCATCATTCTTAAAAAATTATTTAAATACACTATTACCAAAAATCAAGAATATTTTGTCACTGACTAGTCCATCACATATCACAGAATTCTAAGAGGCCTGAGGATCAAAGTTATTCTTACTTTATATACTAGTTAAAAAACAAAACAAAACAAAACAAAAAAAAAACAAATAATAAAGCACCTCTTAATCTCTAGCACAATAGAGTTGGCTCTGTATCCATGGGCTCTACATTCATGGATTCAATCAACTACAGATCAAAAATATTAGAAAATATTCTGTCTGTACAGTATTGAACATGTACAGACTTTTTCTATACAATACTATGTACATGGCAGTTACACCATATTAGGTATTCTAAGTTATCCAGAGATTATTTATTTAAAGTACATGGGAGGATGTGCATGGGTTACATGCAAAGACTAAATATCATTTTACATAAGGGACTTGAGCAATGGCAGATCTTAGTATTACCAGGAGGCCCTGAACCAATCATCCAGACATGGAGGGACCACTGAACTTTATTTAGAATATTTATTTTTTATTTACTCAAAAGAGCTTTTAGATTTCAAAGTGATCAATCATGCTTGTGACACATGAAAAACATAAGCAAAATAAATTGAATTAGCCGGCGCCGTGGCTCAATAGGCTAATCCTCCACCTTGCGGCGCCGGCACACCGGGTTCTAGTCCCGGTTGGGGCGCCGGATTCTGTCCCGGTTGCCCCTCTTCCAGGCCAGCCCTCTGCTATGGCCAGGGAGTGCAGTGGAGGATGGCCCAGGTGCTTGGGCCCTGCACCCCATGGGAGACCAGGAAAAAGCACCTGGCTCCTGGCTCCTGCCAGGATCAGCGCGGTGCGCCGGCTGCAGCGGCGGCCATTGGAGGGTGAACCAACGGCAAAAGGAAGACCTTTCTCTCTCTGTCTCTCTCTCTCACTGTCCACTCTGCCTGTCAAAAAAAAAAAAAAAAAAAAAAAAAAATTTGAATGAGGTATTCCTTAAATTTCTTCTCATTCATAACATGGATCTTCTGAATCAGTCTTCAGGCTCAGAATGAGTATTTCTGGTAGCATTCCGCCCTCCAACAAAATTCTCTGGTTGTATAGTATTTCTCAGAAAAATTCATTAAGAGGCATCTAAATTCTCTATGCTGGGCTTTTAAAGCTGGCTTTGTAATGATAAAGACCTAGTCTACTTGATTTTTGCCTCTCCCCTATCATTTGGTGCTAGAGTTAACAAGGTTCTACTAGAATTCAGAGGCTTTCTTTCATGTTGATGATACACCTAAGTTTTTGATGCTGGTGCTTTTCATATTCATGCAAATACAGATTAAGATAATCTGCATTGTAATGATTATAAGATACCACCATTCACAGGAAACATCCTGACAGGTGAACTTACTTTGATTCCTTAGTGTTAAAATAAGCTTTACCTATCAAGAAATATTGGCCAAATAGAGATATTTCTTGTTTTGTTTTATATTATCATAAAAAAATAAGTCAAAACATTTAGGAACTTCTCTTTCTCTGTTGTTTTGCCTTTCAAATAAATAAATGGATCTTTTTGAAGAAAAGGAAGGGGGAGGCCCAGTACAGTGGCCTACCACACCACAGAGCCAGTTTGAGTCATCCCTGCTGCTCTACTTGTGATTCAGTTCCCTGCTAATGTACCTGGGAAGGCAGTAGAAGATGGCCCAAGTACCTGGTCCCTGACACCCACAAGGGAGACCCAGATGGAGTTCCTGGCTCCTGGCTTCAGCTTGGCATAGCACCAGCATTTGCAGCTGTTAGTAAAATGGCAGTCTCAACTGTGGTACCATCTATACCCTGGATGCCATCTTAGGCCCTGGCCCCCTGTCACCATCTTGCATAGTTGGCTTTGGTCCTAAGCCCCATGGCCCAACCACCTGTGTCAGCTCCACCCCTACCCTAATGGGATTCGCTGCTTCTACTTCCTTGCCACCCCTCCCCTTACTGCAAAGGTTTAACAGGACCTGTTCCTGAACACGTGCTCTCTCTTACTCTCTCTACACCACCCCCTATGTCAGTGGGTTTCTCCCACCTGACAATAAACCTTTCCTGTTGGTGGGTGTGTTTTCATTCCATTTGAATAGAAGATCTCTCTCTCTCTCTTTCAAATAAACACATCTTACCAAAATATTGGGAAATTGTTATTTTAAAAATTTATACAGTGACTTCAAATGTTATTTGCAATTCCACTCTTGGGACTCATAACTAGTAGGCTTACTACTTCCCATACACTAAAACATAGAACATAATGAGAAGTATGTATTTTCTATGACAGAATATTACCTTGGTCTTCCGCAAACACTTTTAGAGATTCTAAAGCTTCAGTATACATCCACTCATGTTCCTTGAGTACTTCTCTCAGTTCCTAGAAATGTTATTGATCCTTCTGTTAATATTTCAAATTAGCAACTTGTGGAAAACACATTCTTTGAAAACTAAGCTAATTACCTGAAAGCACAGAATACCTATCTGATTATTTTATCCTTTTTATGTGATTTACAAATGTTTTCTATGAAATTTTACTTCTGCAAATACATGATGGTATTCATAAGGAAGAAAACTTATTTTTGCATTTCTAGCTTTCCCCACAGAGTACTCTGAACACTGAGGAATCAAGAAATATATCCGCAATTAAAAATGAAAACTGAGGCCAGTGTTGTGGGATAGAAGATTAAGCTACTGCTTACAATGTCAGCATCGCATATCAGAGCATCTTTTTTGAGCTGCAGCTGCTCTACTTCTGATCTTCCTTGCTAAGATGCCATTGGAGGGTGAACCAACGGCAAAGGAAGACCTTTCTCTCTGTCTCTCTCTCACTGTCCACTCTGCCTGTCAAAAGAAAAAAAAAAATAACCCCCTCTGTCTGTCTCTATATATTTATACTCAAATATATCTGTGTGTGTGTATATATATATATATTTCCCTCTCTCTTTCAAATAAACAAATAAATAAATCTTTTACAAAAAGTAAAACTTCAACATGGATTGCTAACTTCAAAATTTTTAATTTCAACATATATAAAGAACAGGATAGCAACAAATTTTGCCTTTAGCTCATGAGAATTCAGATATATAATCTGAACTTCATTGGAATGATTTAACACAAATGTAAATGTATTCCAAATGTTAAATATGTGCTTCTATATATGATCACAGGATTAAAAGGAGGCCCTTGTAGCAATGGCAAGCTTGGTATAGTCTTTAAAGAACTGATAGAATTTTTATTATCTGGGAAGTACAATAGACCTTATGAAACATAAGGATACTGAAATGCAATATTATATTTCAAAATTCTTATGAGAATTTCAAGGATGAGACATGGGGTAAAAAAAAACAGTAACTGGATAGGGTAGGGTTATAGATGGCATTCTAGATGATTAACACGTTAAAAAGCAGTCCACAATTTTTATTATGATGATAGTTGTAATGCTGATACTATAAATTAGTAAACAAGGTAAATAAACAAGGTAAAAACATGATAAGCAGTTTAAAACTACTTCATATAACATTCATAAAAGGCAAACATTTAATTAGAAAAACGGAAACTTGGCCGGCGCCGCGGCTCACTAGGCTAATCCTCCGCCTTGAGGCACCGGCACCCCGGGTTCTAGTCCAGGTCGGGGCGCCGGATTCTGTCCCAGTTTCCCTTCTTCCAGGCCAGCTCTCTGCTGTGGCCTGGGAGTGCAGTGGAGGATGGCCCAAGTCCTTGGGCCCTGCACCCCATGGGAGACCAGGATAAGCACCTGGCTCCTGCCATTGGATCAGCACGGTGCGCTGGCCACAGTGCGCCAGCCATGGCGGCCATTGGAGGGTGAACCAACGGCAAAAGTAAGACCTTTCTCTCTGTCTCTCTCTCTCACTGTCCACTCTGCCTGTCAAAAAAAACCAAAAAAAACAAAAAAACAAAAAAACAAAACAAAACAAAACAAAACGGAAACTCACCCTAAGCTTTCACATGGTTAAACTGGAAATTCATTTTGTAATCTTTTTAGTACACATTAATTAAATTTGTACACATGACTACTCACCTGCTTATCAAAATTTGGAAACTCCTTTTGTAATTTTAGTACAATACTTTCCTGCTTTTCCCAATTACTGCTAGATTCTGCAGACTCATTTGACTCCTCACCCTAATTGAAGAGAGGAAAGAAAATGAATCAATTTAAGAGATAAACAATAACAAACGGATAAGGAAGGAGGATGGGAGGGAGGAAGAGAATATCATTACATTCTTATAATTGTATCTATGAACTATGTTGAATCTGTTAAAAACTAATGAATAAAAATTTTAAAAATATTTAAAAATGTCATCAGTAACAATGGTCTTAAGGAAATTACATTTATATTTTGACATGATTTGAAAATTATATTTGGGGACTAGCGCTGTGGCATAGCAGGTAAAGCCACCACCTGCAGTGCCGGCATCCCATATGGGTGTCAGTTTGAGAGACCTGGCTGCTCCACTTCCGATCCAACTCTCTGCAATGGCCTGGGAAAGCGGTGGAAGACGGCCCAAGTCCTTCAGCCCCCGCATCCGAGTGGGAGACCCGGAGGAAGCTCCTGGCTCCTGGCTTCGCATTGGTGCAGCTCTGGTTGTTGCAGCCAACTGGGGAGTGAATCAGCGGATGGAAGACCTTTCTCTCTCTCTCTCTGCATCTGCTTCTCTCTCTGTATACCTCTGACTTTCAAATAAATAAATAAATAAATCTTTTAAAAAAAAGAAAATTATACTTGATCAGAAGAGTCCAAGATCTGTTTCTATTTATATGACCTTTGACAAATAAATTACTTTAAAAGTAAAAAAAAAAAAATATTGCTAATTTAAGATCTCTTGAAAGACTTTGGGGCTGGTGCTGTGGCATAGCAGGTAAAGCAGCCACCTGCTAGTGCTGGCATCCCATGTGGGTGCCGGTTCGAGTCCTGGCTGTTCCTCTTCCAATCCAGCTCTCTATTACGGCCTGGGAAAGCAGTAGAAGACGGCCCAAGTGTTTGGGCACCGGCATCCATGTGGGAGAGCTGGAGGAAGCTCCTGGCTCCTGGCTTTGGATTGGCCCTGTTCTTGCCGTTGTGGCCATTAAGGAGTGAATCAATGGATGGAAGACCTCTCTCTCTTTCTCTGCCTCTCTATAACTCTGCCTTCCAGATAAATAAATAAATCTTAAAAAAAAAAAAAAAAAGATCTTGATTATATAGGTGCTAACCCAAACCACTCAATGTGCAAAATAAAATCTTTTAGAATATTTCTCAAGTTAACTCACTGTATGTAACTCATATATAAAATGAAGAGTTCTCCAAGCAAATGACAAGTTTTAAAAACTGGTACCAATGTCTTAACTATGCTCACAATTTCATAGCTCTCTGTAAGTTTTAATTTCTGAAAGACGTTTACCTTTGCATCAATCTTCATCTATACAACGGATTAAATATTAATTACAACCACAAAAGGAATCTTAAGTGGAACTAAACAGCATATAAATTAAATAGATTAATCTGAGAATAAGTATGGCTATAGCCACCTTTACACAGTCTTCCTTCTACCACTTCATTTTACTTGAACAAATTCATTAAATTCTACATTTAAATGAACAAAAAAGATTCCTTGGGTTCATGTGTGAGAAAAAATCTTGTATTCTACTTAATCAACAATTTATCTACTCTGTTAAGTAATTAACAAGTTAGTCTTCTACTTTCTCCTTTACTTCCCTTTAAAAAAAAAAAAAAAAGATTTATTTTATTTATTTGAAAGTCAGAGTTACAGAGAGAGGTAGAGACAGAGAGGTCTTCCATCCACTGATTGAAGAGGAGCAGCCGGGACCAGAACCGGCGCCCATATGGGATGCTGGCACTGCATGCGTGGCTTTACCTGCTATGCCACAGTGCCAGCTCCGTTAATCATTTTTTAAGATTTGGAAAATAATAATCAGCTTTTGGAAATTAATTACATGTTATCATAAATGAATCATTCAGCAGACAGTATGTCTATCACTTGATGTTTGCTCTTAGACCCGAGGCTTCTGTCAGCTCTGCTAATCTCTGGTGACTGAAGATAGTAGCGTGGTCCAATGGATCCACTGGAGCTTCAAAGAAGCCACGTGCAACATGAAGTTTGGGCTCAAATCTGACTCGGTTTTTCCAAGTCCATAATACATAAGTGAAACAGATAGATTTGACACTTGTTGAAATTGTTTATCAGCTCCTAAACCCAAGGGAATGCTAAACCAAAATCCATAGAATTGTCCTTCTTAAAATAACTCAAGGGGCAGGGATTTGGCCTGGTAAACAAGAGGCCCACATCCCATAATGGAGTGCCTGGGTGTGAATCCCAGCTCTGTTCCTAATTCCAGCTTCCTGCTAATGCACCCCCTGGGAGGCAGAGGAGATAATGGCTCAAGTAGTCAGGTCCCTGCCACCACCAAGGAGACCCAGATTGAGTTCTTGACTCCCAGCTTTGAACCCAAGGCTGATGTGGGCATTTGGGGAGTGAACCAGCAGATGGGAGCAAGTCTGTCTTGCGTGCGCGCTCTCTCTCTCTGCTTTTCAAATAAGTAAAAAATTTAAAAATTTAAGTGGAAAAATATGAATAACAACATCACATTCCTGATGGAACTGCAGAGACTGATACTATCATCTCATCCTAACGTACTAACATGCCTCCTTGGACTATAGAAAAGTTGAATGGCTCTTGGGCAATTATTTCACAGTATCATAAAAAATCAGGTAATGGCCCCAGATTACATCATATGTGGGATTTTTACTGGAGCAGGGCGATATAGTTATGCAATTATTAACTGGGCAGATGCTTTTTTCTGCTCTATTCCAAATACAAAGGACAAGCAGAAGGCTATCTGTTTTCATGTTGACAGATTCAGTGATACAACTTTAGTGTCTTCAGAGTTATGGTAACTCTCCTGCTCTCTCTCTCTCTTTTTAAGATTTATTTATTTATTTGAAAGGCCGAATTACAGAGAGGGAAAGGCAGAGGCAGAGAGAGAGAGAGAGGTCTTCCATCTACTGGTTCACTCCCCAGATAGGGAGTGTAAGTATATTTCGGTGCAAAAGTTTTGATACTCATGCAGGTTTTGATTAAATTACATTTTCTGGGAATCTTTTTTTAAAAGATTTATTATGTTAATTTATTTGAAAGACAGAGTTACAGAGAGAGGTAGAGACAGACAGAGAGAGGTCTTATATCTGCTGGTTCACTCCCCGAATGGCTGCAATGGCCAGAGCTGGGCCAATCAGAAGTTAGGAGCCAGGAGATTCTTCCAGGTCTCTCACAAGGGTGCAGGGGCCCAAGCACTTGGGGCATCCTCTGATGCCTTCCCAGGCACATTAGCAGGGAGCTAGATCAGAAATAAAGCAGCTGGGTCTCGAACCAGCACCCATATGGGATGCCAGCACTGCAGGCCAGGGCTTTAACCCTCTGTGCCACAACATCAGGCCCCTCTTGAAGTTTTTAAGCAACCATTTTGATACTATAATTTAAATGCACTTACATGATCTATTCTTGTCTTTTTTAAAGATTGATCATCATTAAATTCATCTTCCTCATATGGCTCTGAAGAAGAAGATAATTTTCTTTTCCTGGGCCCACCACCTTTAAAAAAAGAAGCAAAAAGTTTTCACAGAAATAATCAACTTAATGTAAAGCAAGCAAAAATGAAATATACAATGAGTACTACACAGTTTTTTTAACAGCATAGCCAAGTTACTTCTTTTACATATGATTGGACTGAGGGAAAACTGCACAATCACTGCAATCTTTCAAAAGTAGGAATCACTGTATACTTTATTCATAAACTAGTACATTATTGAAAGCTAAAAATATATCTCTGGGGCCAGTGCCGTGGCGTAGTGGGTTAGGCTGTCCCCTGCAGTGCTGGCATCCATATGGGCACCGGTTTGAGACCCAGCTGTTCCACTTCTGATCCAGCTCTCAGCTGTGGCCTCGGAAAACAGTGGAAGATGGCCCAAGTCCTTGGGCCTCTGAACCCACACAGGAGACCCAGAGAAACCTCCTGGCTCCTGGCTTCAGATCAGCACATCTCCAGCTGTTGTGGCCAATTGGGTAGTAAACCATCAGATGGAAGACCTCTCTCTCTCTCTCTGCCTCTCTCTGGTAACTCTGAATTTCAATTAAATAAATCTTAAATATATATATATACACACACACACACACACACACACACACACATTGACAAGTAATCCTAGAGTAATACTTACGGGGAGGGACTCTCCCCAGTGGACTGGACTGAGTGTTCAGCAGTGAAAAAAGCTGAGCTCCATCAAATGTTACCAGAGCAGCATCACTGACACAAATAATTACTCACTGTCTACTTACATATCAGGCTTTGCACAAACTTTTAACACAAATAATTATTTCATGCCTTTTCCACAAATAAACCAAAAATTAGGAAACATTTTTTAAAATGAAGAAGAACTAAACAATAGGGAGCACAAGCAATTAACATTGTTAACATAAAGGGCGTATAACAATATAAAAGAAGTGTGCATCTTCTGTCACGACTGAAAGAAAAAATACTATGATCTTGAGAAGCTATGCTATATATTTATACTTTGGATACATTTACATATTCCTTAAATACTCTCAAAAATCAAATTTCTTAAATACTTTGCTGTGCTAATATGAAGACACCTGTTAAAGCTTACAAGGATTTACCATCGCAACATTAATTACATCAGAACTTAGACTGTGTAGTTAGAAATAACTACACAATTTGTAGTAAAATTTGTAGTAGCATTATATTCCCAATACATATATATGGGACAGCTTCTAAACTATAAGCCTAAAAATTTCACAACATGGCTAAATTGGACTGAACCACCATTAACCCTTTAAAGAATGAGTAACCATTGGGGCTGGCACTGTGGCGTAGTGGGTTAAGCCTCCGCCTGCAGTGCTGGCATCCCATATAGGCACTGGTTCGAGTCCCAGCTGCTCCTCTTCTGATCCAGCTCTCTGCTAAGGTATGGGAACTTGGGCCCCTGCATCCATGTAGGAGACCCAGAAGAAGTTCCTGGATCCTGGCTTTGGATATGCCCAGCTCAAGCCGTTGTGGCCATTTGGAAATGAACCAGTAGGTAGAAGACTTTTCTCTCTGTCTCTCCCTCTCTTTGTCTGTAACTCTGCCACTCAAATAAAATAAATAAAAACTTAAAAAGAAAAAATGCAACCACTGTGTGCCAAGCATTGTGCTTGACCAATATAATTGCAGACCGTCAGTACAATCTGGTTTTGAAAAATAAATAAATAAAGGAATAGTAATCATGTTAGTATGAATACTTAAATGTTTTTTCCTGATTCAGGAGAAATGTGAATGTGCAATCGGTATACAACAACTAATTTTTAGCAACCTTTTTAAGAAGGGGAAAATACAACCTCACCATCACCTATATACCTGTCAGGGTTCAGTAAGCCTTGTTAGTAAGTTTGTCTGGAAAAAAAGCTTCAAACTAGGCAATTTATGTGATGGCACTTACATATACTTTCATCATTCTTAAAAAGAAGAAATGGGCAAGTGTTTGGCACAGTGGTTAAGACACAACTTGGGACTGCTACATCCCCTGTCAGAGACCCTAGGTTTCAATCCTAGCTCTGATAAAGCACACCCTGGGTAGCAGGTGATGATGACTCAAGTACTTGGGTCCTTGTCAACCATGTTGGGAGTTGGATTTAGCTTCCAGCTTCTGGTTTCATCCTGACCCAGCCACCACCCATGATGCTGGCATCCCATATGGGTGTTTCCAGTTTGAGGGTCCCAGCTAATGTTCCCTGGGGAAAGCAGTATAAAGGAGACCCAGACAGAGTTACTGGTTCCTGGCTTTGGCCTGGCTCAACCTTGGCTGCTGTGGCCATCTGGAGAGCGAACCAGAGAATGGAAGATGTCTCTCTCTCTCAAACTATAGAATGGACGACTTCTCTCTCTTTCTCTAACTCCGCCTTTCAAATACATAATTCTTTTTTCTTTTTAAAGATTTTTAAGTTTAGTTATTTGAAAGTAAGAGTTACAGAGAGAGGAAAGGCAGAGAGTGAGAAGTCTTCCATCTGATGGTTCACTCCTCAATTGGCTGTGACGGCTGGAGCTGTACCGCTCCAAAGCCAGGAGCCAGGAGCTTCTTCTGAGTCTTCCCATGTGGGTGCAGGGGCCCAAGGACTTGGGCCATCTTCTACTGCTTTCCCAGGCCATAGCAGAGAGCTGGATCAGAATGAAGCAACTGGGCCTTGAACTGGTACCCATTATGGGATGCCGGCACTGCAAGCAGCAGCTTCACAAACTATGCCACAGCACTAGCCCTAATAAATAATTCTTTAAAAAAAAAAAAATTGACCAGTGCCGCGGCACCGGCACCCTGGGTTCTAGTCCTGGTCCGGGCGCCGGATTCTGTCCCGGTTGCCCCTCTTCCAGGCCAGCTCTTTGCTGTGGCCTGGGAGTGCAGTGGAGGATGGCCCAAGTCCTTGGGCCCTGCACCCCATGGGAGACCAGGAGAAGCACCTGGCTCCTGCCTTTGGATCAGTGCAATGCACCCGTCGCAGTGGCCACTGGGGGGTGAACCAACGGAAAAGGAAGACCTTTCTCCCTCTCTCTCTCTCTCTCACTGTCCACTCTGCCTTTAAAAAAAAAAAGAAAGAAAGAAAAAACTGCCAAAATAAACTTATCTTTTAATTCTTTCTTTCTACTAAGTTGAGGTACTCTCGTAGTATATTGAATGTTATTTTATCTTCAAAGTTAGACAAAGCTGTCATTGTATATCTTACTTCAAAATGTACTATACTAAAAATAAGGATCTCTAATAATGATTAAACTATCCATTCCAAGATAAAGAAAGTCTGTTTAAAAAGCAAACAAGGGGCCAGCACGGTGGCGCAGTAGGTTAATCCTCTGCCTGCACTGCTGGCATCCCATATAGGCACTGGTTCTGGTCCCAGCTGCTCCTCTTCCAATCCAGCTCTCTGCGGTGGCCCTGGAAAGCAGTGGAAGATGGCCCAAGTGCTTGGGGCCCTGCACCAGTGTGGGAGACCAGGAAGAAATTCCTGGCTTCAGATCGGTGCAGCTCTGGCTGTTGTGGTCATCGAGGGAGTGAACCAACAGAAGGAAGACTGTTCTCTCTTTCTCTTCCTCTCAAATAAATAAATAAAAAATATTTAAAAAAACAAAAACAAAAACAGAAACAAAAAACAAAAAGGAGCCAGCATTGTGGCGAGGTAGGTAAAGTGCTGGTTCGTGTCCTGACTACTCTGCTTCTGATGCAGCTCCTTGATATAGGCCTGGGAAAAGCAGCAGAGAAGATGCCCCAGTTTTTGGGCCTCTGCCAACACACGTAAGGGACCCCTGGCTACTGGCTTCGCCCTGGCCCAGTCCTGGTTGTTGTGGCCATCTGTGGAGTGAAACTGAGGATGAAGATCTCTCTCTTTCTCTCCATCTCTGCAACTCTTTCACATAAATAAATAAATCTTTAAAACAAACAAAAAGAAAGACTCAATTTCTTGTTTAAAATTCTTTAAAAAAAAATTTTAAGTATTTATTTATTTGGGGGCCGGTGCCGTGGCGCAGTAGGTTAATCCTCCACCTGCGGTGCCAGCATCCCATATGGGCGCCAGTTCTAGTCCCGGCTGCTCCTTTTCTGATCCAGCTCTCTGCTATGGCCTGGGAAAGCAGCAGAAGATTGCCCAAGTCCTTGGGCCCCTGCACCCACATGGGTGACCATGAAGAAGCACCTGGCTCCTGGCTTTGGATAGATGTAGCTCTGGCCGTGCGGCCAATTGGGGAGTGAACCAGAGGATGGAAGACCTCTCCCTGTCTCTCCCTCTCACTGTCTGTAACTCTACCCCTCAAATAAATAAATAAAATCATCTTAAAAAAAAAAAAAAAAGATTATTTGAAAGGCAGAGCTACAGAGAGGCGCGCACACACACACACACACACACACACACAGATATTCTCCATCTGCTGATTCAGTCCCCAAATGGCCACACCAGCAGGAGCCAGAAGCTTCTTCCAGGTCTCCCACATGGGTGCAAGGGCCCAAGGACTTGGGCCATCTTCTACTGCTTTCTCAGGCCACAAAGATCTGGATCAGAAGTGGAGCATCTGGGTCTGAAACCAGCGCCCATATGAGATGCCAGCACTGCAAGTGACAGCTTTACTCACTATGTTACAGCACCAGCTCCACTGAAAATTTTTTAAAAATATAGAATATAACAGTACAATGCAAGAAAGGAAAGAAAAAACTCAGCTGAGCTTTAAACTTAATGAAAATTGCAAACTCAATGAGGACAAGCACGGTGACCACTTTGTTTCCTTATGTATGAAGTGTCTAAAATAGCACCAGCCACCTGGTAGTTGAGCACAATAAATATGTTAAACAAATAAATCAAATGGTATGAACTGCTCAAGAGAAAAAATATTAAACATTAATGTGGAATAAAGTCATTCTACAAGAGGTTTTCAAAGGAAAGACTACAGTACTGTGAGAGCAACAAAGAATACGTAAATTCCAGCCGGCGCCGTGGCTCAATAGGCTAATCCTCCACCTTGCGGCGCCGGCACACCGGGTTCTAGTCCCGGTTGGGGCGCCGGATTCTGTCCCGGTTGCCCCTCTTCCAGGCCAGCTCTCTGCTATGGCCAGGGAGTGCAGTGGAGGATGGCCCAGGTGCTTGGGCCCTGCACCCCATGGGAGACCAGGAAAAAGCACCTGGCTCCTGGCTCCTGCCAGGATCAGCGCGGTGCGCCGGCTGCAGCGGCGGCCATTGGAGGGTGAACCAACGGCAAAGGAAGACCTTTCTCTCTCTGTCTCTCTCTCTCACTGTCCACTCTGCCTGTCAAAAAAAAAAAAAAAAAAAAAAAAAAGAATACGTAAATTCCACAAGCCATCTTGCAACTCAACAAATGATAATTCTGTCTTAACATTTTTTAGCTTTTTTTTTGGACAGGCAGAGTGGACAGTGAGAGAGAGAGACAGAGAGAAAGGTCTTCCTTTTCCATTGGTTCACCCTCCAATGGCTGCTGCGGCCAGCACACCACACTGATCCGAAGGCAGGAGCCAGGTGCTTCCTCCTGGTCTCCCATGGGGTGCAGGGCCCAAGTACCTGGGCCATCCTCCACTGCACTCCCGGGCCACAGCAGAGAGCTGGCCTGGAAGATGGGCAACCGGGACAGAATCCGGCGCCCTGACTGGGACTAGAACCTGGTGCGCCAGCGCCGCAGGTGGAGGATTAGCCTATTCAGCCGAGGCGCCGGCCCATTTTTTAGCTTTTAAAATGCAGGCTTGGGAAACAGTCATGAAGTAGATAGTCAACATTCACCGGTGCTACTGTTGATTATCATCAGATGGCCCTTAAGAACAAATAACTGCATTTACTATGCACAAATATGTATAAGGAACCACAGTAGGGAATTTACATGAGTTCAATCTAAGTGTTCAGCACTACTATTATACAATTTTATTGATAAGGAAACAGAAACACAGAAGAGTTAGCAATAATGCCCGAGGTCACACGGTTAGTTAAATAGTAAAACAAGAAAGGATTTTGACATTCTGTGCAGGTAATCACCACACAATCCCATCTTCTTGCTCAAATTAGAGGAAATTAAAGATTTTTTTTTGAAATGGTATAAAATAACTTTTATTTACATAATTTATATCTATAGAACATAATGCTTTCTTTAGAACAAGAAAATTTACAAATGACAGATACTGCTTTTTTTTTGTCAAATATTTCTTCAAGCAAGATAATATACATGGTCACTTCTAATTCAAATAACAGGGTGGTAAACAGTGGATATTAACTTTTTATCTGAGTCTCAATCATTTACCAACAATTAGGCCCTGAAACCATCATGTTGATCACTTTCTAAAGACATCAATGTTCAAAAGGAAAAATCAAGAAAAGATAAATCCCTTCAATCACATCTCCTTTAAGATTTATAAAATCAATTCTTTGCAACATCTTCTTACATTAATCAGACTCAGCATAGGTCTTTCCATCTTACAAGATAAATACACTAAAACAATTCATATGGATGAAATAATGTGTTTACAATCACTCAAATACAATCCACTGAGGGAAAGGAATATGGGATAGATAAATGCTGACGAGGAATAATGGTTCCATAGGAACATGTTGCATTATTTTCTATTTTGGTCAATAATTTTAAATTTCTGAAAAATTTTAAAAGAAGAAACACCACTTAGGTTAGGGGCATTCACACAATGATATGACCATTAACAATAATAAGAGAAGTATATATTCCAATTAAAATGTACTTAATACTATTGGTTGAACTCTGTAATTAATACACAATTATTCTTAGGTATTGAAACTTAACTGAAAAGTGATCCCTGTTAAATATAAGAGTGGGAATAAGAGAGGGAGGACAAGTACAATTTGGGACAGGCTCAAGCTGACTTGCCCCAAATGGTAGAGTCAGAAATGTGCCAGGGGATTCCAATTCAATCCCATCAAGGTGGCATGTACCAATGCCATCTCACTAGTCCAAGTGATCAATTTCTGTTCACAATTGATCATAATGATAGGACTAAGAGCCAAAGGGATCACATAAACAAGACTAGTGTCTGCAAATATTAGCTGATAGAATAAAAAAGGGAGAGAACAATCCAACATGGGAAGCAGGATACACAGCAGACTCGTAGAATGGCAGATGTCCTAACAGCACTCTGGCCTCAGAATCAGCCCTAAAGGCATTTGGATCTGGCTGAAAAGCCCATGAGAGTATTTCAGGCATGGAAAGCCAAGACACTATGGTAAAAAAAAAAAAAAAAAAAAAAAAAAAAAAAAAAAAAAAAACACACACAAAACAAAACAAAACAAAAACCAAAAAACAAACAAAAAAAACCTAAATGAAAGATCTCCACGAGTGAGATCCCAGTGGAAAAACAGGTTATCAAAGAAGGAGGTACCTTTCTCTGAAGGGAGGAGAGAACTTCCACTTTGACTATGACCTTGTCTAAACATGATCAGAGTCGGCAAACTCAAAAGACTTCCATAGCCTTGGCAACTCATGACAAGAGCCTAGGGTGATTACTGATGCCATAAACAAGAGTGTCAATTTGTTAAGTCAACAACAGGAGTCACTGTGCACTTACTCCTCATGTAGGATCTCTGTCCTTAGTGTGCTGTGCATTGAGATTTAATGCTATAACTAGTACCCAAACAGTATTTTTCACTTTGTGTTTCTGTGTGGGTGCAAACTGTTGAAAACTTTACTTAATATATGCTAAATTGATCTTCTGTATATAAAGAGAATTGAAAATGAATCTTGATGTGAATGGAAGGGGAGAGAGAGTGGGAGAGGGGAGGGTTGCAGGTGGGAGGGAAGTTATGGGGGGGAAAAGCCATTGTAATCCATAAGCTGTACTTTGGAAATTTATATTCATTAAATAAAAGTTAAAAAATTAAAATGCACATATCCTTTGACTTAGCATCTTACTTTGAAATTTACATCTGCAGAAATAACATGAAGATCAATGCACAAAGCAATTTACATTAGTACTATAATAAATAATGGAAATACAAATGATAAATAGAGGAATGGTAAACTAATTATACAGCTTAGTCACAAAATAATGTCATGGAGCCATTTTTAAAAACAGATAAATCTAATTGTACCAATAAGCTAGCTGTGATAAATTCAATGACTTTTAAAAAATGCAAAGTAGTATTTTACATTTTGTAACTGAATGTATGTTACATAATACGTTGTCTAAAAATATAAGAAAATGTTGGGAAAAATATACAGCAAATTTAAGAGTCAGTAATGGAGTGCAAGGTTGCTTTCATTATTATGTCAGATACTTTTTTATAGTAATTGATTTTTATTTGTTATATTTCTTGGCATGTGCAAGTTAAAAAAAAAATTGATGAAGCATTTACTAAAAAGTTAGAGGTAGAACACAGTATAAGTATTTATTAAATGAAGGATTACCAGTGAGGACTTTCTACTAGACATTACATTAAGTTCCTACTGACTCAGATTTGGATATCTGTAAATATAACCACAATGCAATGTTATGAGATTTGACCTGAACACAATCATCTATATTCTGATATGTATAATTACCAATGAGAAATTGCTTTCTCCTTTCTTTAGGGGGGAAAAACAAAACCAGCCTAGAAATTTTGTTTCCAAATAGCTGTATGAACTCAGGTAAGCTATTTTTTTTAAATTAATTTATTTATTTGAAAGGCAGAGGTACAGAGGAGTAGAGGCAGAAAGAGACTGAGAGAGGTCTTCCATCTAGTGGTTCACTCCCCAGATGGCCACAATGGCTGGAGCTGTGCTTATCTGAAGCCAGGAGCCAGGAGTTTCTGGATCTTCCACATAGGTGCAGGGGCCCAAGGACTTGGGCCATCTTCTACTGCTTTCCCAGGCCTTAGCAGAGACCTGGATCAGAAGTGGAGCAGGTCGGCGCCGCGGCTCAATAGGCTAATCCTCCACCTGCGGCACTGGCACTCCCTGTCGGGGCGCCAGATTCTGTCCTGGTTGCCCCTCTTCCAGGCCAGCTCCCTGCTGGAAGTGCAGTGGAGGACGGCCCAAGTGCTTGGGCCCTGCACCTGCATAGGAGACCAGGAGAAGCACCTGGCTCCTGGCTTTGGATCAGCCTGGTGCGCTGGTGCGGCGGCCATTGGAGGGTGAATCAACAGCAAAGGAAGACCTTTCTCCCTGTCTCTTTCTCTCACTGTCCACTCTGCCTGTCAAAAAAAAAAATAAAATGAAAAAGAAGTGGAGCAGCCGAGACTTGAACCAGCACCCATATGGGCGCTGCTAAACCTGCTATGCCACAACACCAGCCCCCAGGTAAGCTATTTAATCTTCTTAAACTTGTTTCTTCATATAATGAAACTGAAGTTATCAATATTTTCATAAGGGTGGGGCCAGTGCTGTGGCATAATAGATTAAGCCTTTGCCTGCAATGCCAGCATCCATATGGGTTGGCTACTCCACTTCTGATCTAGCTCCCTGCTAATGGCCTGGGAAAGCAGAGGAACATGGCCCAAGTGCTTGAGGGCCCCTGCACCCATGTGAGAGACCCAAGAGAAGCTCCTGGCTTCAGACAGGCCCAGCTCCGGCTGTTGCAGCCATTTGGGGGATGAACCAGTGAATGGAAGACCTCTCTGTCTGTCTCTCTGTTTGTAACTCTGCTTCTCAAATAAATATTTAAAAAAAATTCAAAAACGTAATTTTTGGAGCAATATTAATGAGAAGATACTACTTAGACATTATAATAAATTAACATGGTTTAAACTAAGTCAGACATACCTGCATCACCAAACATCAGCAAGGCAGCAGCAATTGCTCCATCCATGGTACTTGTTGAGTCTATCAACTGAGAGAATGAGAAAAGATTTTAAAAATAATACTTCTGGAATTACTTCACAAAGTTATTAAAAATTTAATAGAAGTAATATGGGAAAAGTGTATGTCTAGGTTATGTCCATTAAGCATACCTTAAAATGGATCAGATTTACTCATCACTGAAAAGAAAAATTAAAACAACCAAATATATATAACATACTACAGATTTTTGTTCTTTCAATTACAAGGTTTTGTGCTGAAGATTTAAAAACTCTGTTCCTATGTGTCCAGGTACTATGGGTATGTCTGTGTGTGAGTGACAGAGAAAGGAGACAGGGAGATTGACAGATACTTATTTACATCTTTTTTTTTCCTTTAAATCTCTAAGCACAACTCTACTTATTTCACTAATGCTTCCTAAAATCATATCGCGTCTGGGTTTGTGGTGCAGCAGGTTAAACCTCGACCTGCAATGCCAGCATCCTATATGGTGCCAATTCCAGTCCCGGTTGCTCTACTTCCAATCCAGCTCAAAGTTAATGCACCTGGTAGTGCAGTAAAAATGGGCCAAGTGCTTCGGCCTCTGCATCCATATAGGAGACCTGGATGAAGCTACTGGCCATGGACAAGAGCCACTGTGGCTATCTGGGAAGTGAAAGAGCAGCCAGGAGATTTTTCTCTGTCTCTCCCTTTCTCTCTGTAACTCTGCATAATTTTATTTAAGATGAAACATATAAAGGGCTCTTGATTTTTACTCTATTATAAATTGCATGATGAAGTTCTTCAAGAACATACGCAAACGTTATTTAAGAGTTTCAATTACACTGTTTTTCATATTTTTAACAGATTTCAGAAGAAAGTAAGCATCTTGTATTTTTCTCATGTTATGGTTTCCCATATTTCCAGTGAGTTACTTGTTTTAGAAAGATCTTACTTTTTAAAAAATAACCTATTTCTGTATCAAATCAAATAGTCTCAAAATCAAATATGAGGATGCTTTCATCCTTCTAGGTTTTCCTGATGCTGGATCTTTAGATATCCTATATGCCCCTCTTCATTGTCAAAACAGTCAAAAGTATATTCTTATCAAGTCTAGAAATAGATTTTTATTTCACAAGTTCTTAAATTGTTTCATATGGGTCTTTTAAACTTTCCAGAGTTTGTAAATGTCACCTTTAAGTCCTAAAAATGATGAAAATCATTTAAAACGGATTACTTCTAGAGTGCTCTGCTTTGGAGTAACATGCTAAATAAAATCACATCATTTCAGATATTAATAAGACATTAAGAGGACTAACCCTTTCTTCTCACTAAAATTATAAAATCAGATAAAAATATTTCTATAGCAAAAAAGGATTGCTTTGAACTACATGAAAAATTGTCAATCAAGCTAAATTATTTCAAAACTAAATTTGTTCCTATGTGCTCAAATATTTAATATTTCATCATATTTATCATATTGGAAGCTCTATCTTTACTATTGGTTTTTCAATTATAAGGAGCCCTTACAACTGCTGCAGTTACTTTTACTTGTAGAAAAAGTCTCATCAGCACACAATAACACTGATGGCAAGGATAAAATGTGGACTCAAGTTATCACTAGGGCTGGCGCCGTGGCTCACTTGGTTAATCCTCCGCCTGTGGCACCGGCATCCCATATGGGCCCTGGCTTCTATTCCTGATTGCTCCTCTTCCAGTCCAGCTCTCTGCTGTGACCCGGGAAGGCAGTGGAGAATGGCCCAAGTGCTTGGGCTCCTGCACCTGCGTGGGACACCAGGAAGAAGCACCTGGCTCTTGGCTTTAGATTGTGCAGCACCGGCCGTGGCGGCCATTTGGGGGTGGGGTGAACCAACAGAAGGAAGACCTTTCTCTCTGTCTCTCACACTGTCTAACTCTATCTGTCAAAAAAACAACAACAACAACAACAAAAAAAACAAAAAGTTATCAATAAAATTGCATGTAGCTAACAAGAAGGTATCAGAATGATTTGGGGGGCTGGCGCTGTGGTCTAACAGCCGGGGCTTGTAGTGCTGGCATTCCATATGGGCACCAGCTGGTTTGAGACCTGGCTGCTCCACTTCTGATCCAGCTCTCTGCTATGGCCTGGGAAAGCAGTAGAAGATGGCCCAAGTCCTTGGGGCCCTGCACCCGCATGGGAGACCCAGAAGATGCTCCTGGCTCTGGATTGGCTCAGCTCCAGCCGTTGTGGTCATTTACGGAGTCAACGGCTGGAGCTATCAGTGGATGGACAACCACCCCCCGCCACCTGCCATGCCCTGCCCCTGCCTCTCTTCTAACTCTTTCAAATAAAAATAAATCTTTAAACAAAAAAAACAAAAATTCTATCTCAATAAAGATATTCAACTGGTGTGAATACTAAATACCACCCAAGTCTTTTTGAAATTTTGAAAAATGTGAATACCTATTAACAATGGCCTTTCACTGATAGCTCAGATGGTCGTATTCTGCTGGAATAAAGCAGCAGCTACCCCTTTTAGAAAGAGCAGGGAGCCAGCGCTGTGGCATAGCAGGTAAAGCCTTCGCCTGCAGTGCCAGCATCCCATGTGGGTGCCGGTTTGAGACCAGTTGCTCCAGCTCTCTGCTGTGGCCTGGAAAGCAGCAGAGGATGGTCCAAGTCCTTGAGCCCTTACACGCACGTGGGAGACCAGGAGGAAGCTCCTGGCTTCATTTCAGCGCAGCTCAGCCTGTTGCACCAATTGGGGAGTGAATCAGTGGATGGAGGACCTCTCTCCCTCTGCCTCTCCTTCTCTCTCAGAGTAACTCTGACTTTCAAATAAATAAATAAATCTTAAAAAAAAAAAAAAAAAAGGAGCAGCACTTTATAGTGTGCCAGTGTCCACCACTTCAAAGATACAATGTAAACCATATTGATATGGTAACTCATAAGCTTCAGATTGTGGAGAGAACTGGTAATACTGGTAATAATAGATACAATGGTTAAAAAAAATCGAGATCCTGCAAATAAATGATTTCCCCAAGATCAGATATTTAATATGCTGCAAAGCTAGAGATAAGTTGTTTAGTAATCTCAAGATTTATTCTCTAAGACTTAACTGAATGGTCAATTTTTATTTGTTCTTAAAATATATCAATCACAGGGCAAACTACACAGTCCAACTTATTTTGTTTCTGTATTTACATCAGTATTTTTCAATGAAGGTGCTATTAGTAGAACAATCAGTTGTACACGACTGTCCTCAGTAGGGTTGGGTACTGGCCCCAGAACACTAAACACCGGAACAACCCCTTGTTATAATCTGGGGAGGAGGTGAGCTTTCCATGTGCTTTTAGTAGGCAGTTCCACCTTTAAGAACTATTTAAGCAGAAAAAAACTCACCAACCACATGCACTATTTAGAATCAAATTCTATATTATTTACAAGTGAATAAACTCATATGGAGTTAAGGCTGTCAAGCAAATGTCTGGTATTTACCTTTATTATTCATAAAATGATAACTAATAATTATCTTCAAACATAAGGTATCTTTAGAAAAATGACCACCCACTACTAATTACAGTGCTGGTTATAGGAGAGATTTTATCACTACATTACAGGGAGGAATTACTATAAAAAGAATATAACCTTAAGCAAATCACTGTCACTTCTTTGTGGGAAAAGCTCCTTCAAGGTCTGAAGTTTAGCATCCTTAAGGTCTTCTAATTCTGAAAAGTCCTCCAATTCTGAAATATCATTTCTTTGTGCCATGGTAGGAAGGCCTTGGGATTCCTCATCTTCAGATGGCTCAGAACTAAAAATATTTTCAGAGGGGAAAAAAAATTTTAATGTATTGCCAATATTACTGTATTATACTATCTATATGTTCATGCATAATATAGTGTATTTGTACTTGTCTTCTATATTAAATGAAATCTTATAAATAAAAGAACTTTTTTTCATGTCAGTATAATTAGGTATATAAATCCACATTAGCAAAATCAGCATAGTTTAAAAAAGAAACCCTCAAATTATCTGGGCTAGGATGGAAAAGAACAATAAAGGAAATACTTGGCACTTATTTTTAAGATCCACACACATTTATTCTACGTCCACCTTCTCCTTCCTACTCATCTGGCAATGCTCTGTATATTAGATGATGATGTCAGCCAGCTACTGAGAAACTATGAAACCTGATATAAAGATAAAAGAATTTTCATGGCCTAGGTAGCTGATCAGAATCCAAGTGTTAAAATCAGAATGATCCCATTTAGTACAAGAATAGGAACAAAACACTTCCTCGAAAACGAGGGAACATTTATTTCATGGGTTTATTCTCCAGCAGCTAATTTCAATTCTGTTCCATTAAATTTCATATATTTTTATCTTATTTGAGATACAGAGTCAAATTTTACCCATTTACCTCCCAAACATAATTAAAAAATTGGGGAGGGGGCAGTGATATGGTACAAAGGGTTAAATCATACACTGCAAAGCAGGATCCCATATCAAAGAGCTGTTTCAAGTCCTGGCTGCTGGGTTTCCAATCCAACTCCCTACTAATGTGCCTGGGAAGACAGTGGAAGATGGCTTAAATACTTGGGACTCCTAACACCTGGATGGAGTTCCTGGCTCCCAGCTGTGGCTTGACATAACCCCAGCTGTCACAGCCACTTAGATGTCAACCAGCAGATGGAAGATGAAGATCTCTGTCTCTCCCTGTATAACTCTGCCTTTCATATAAATAAAATAAATCTTTATGAAAAAAAATTGCTTCATTTTGTACTTTGGGTTTTCTAACATGGTAGATCTTCTAGAGAGAAGAATGGTAACAAGGGGCTGGCACTGTGGTGTAGCAGGTAAAGCTGCTGCCTTCAGTGCCAGCATCACATATGGGCCACCAGTTCAGGTCCTGCCTGCTCCACTTCCAATCCCGCTCTCTGCTATGGCCTGGGAAAGTACAAGATTGCCCAAGTCCTTGGGCCCCTGCGCCCACGTGGGAGACCCAGAAAAGGCTTCAGACTCCTGGCATCAGATCAGTGCAGCTCCGACTGTTGCGGCAAAGTGGGGAGTGAACAGCGCTGATAGAAGACTCTGACTTTCAACTAAGAAAATATATTTTAACAAGCCTCTAGGTTGACTTTTTGAACTTTGAGAAATTGTTCTAAAGTAGATAAATAAATTTCTTCTTTTAGCACGATCCCTGAAGTTCAAAGGTAGGAATCCTTTCATAAATCTTGCCTGGATCGCCACTTTCAAAGATCTTTCTACTCTTGATCTGTCATAATCTTTACCTAGTATTAAGACTCAAAAAAAAAAAAAAAAAAAAAAAAAAGACTCATGACATTGACAGATTGACAGTATGACAAGTTCATGTGTCACCTGATGTAGTTATTAAGTAAATGACCAAGAGTCACTCCTTGGATTTAACTTGTAGTTTACAAGAAATACAATTGTTAAGGAACTTATTCTGTATCATGAGAAAAGAGAAAAATCTATTTTCTCCAAGAAAAGATTCAATCTCTTCAATAAATTAAAGTTTTTAAAAGAGGAAGGAAGAATGGATTGTGCAGGAATGAGAGAGAGTTGAGTTAAAACATCTGAATGCAATCCGTGTTCCTTTTTTGGATTCCTGGTTGGACAAACCAGCTACAAAATACATGAAATCTAAACATATACTGGGGAGGCAGGCATTTGTTGCAGCACTAAGAAGCCATTTGGGGAGAAAAAAAAAAAAAGAAGCTATTTGGGACATCCCCATCTCAGATTAGAGGGCCTGGAATCAAGTTCTGGCTCCCCTTCTACTTCCAGGGTCCTGTTACTGTACACCCTGGGAGGCAGCAGGTGATGGCTCAAGCACTTGAGTCTCCATCACTCACAGGGGAAACCTGGACTAAGTTTCCAGCTCCCAGGCATTTGAGGAGTGAACCAACACATGGAAGATCTTTTTCTGTCCATTTGTCTCTGTCTTGCAAATAAAATGAAAATCAAAACAAAAAGTATGTATACATACACACCTCTAATTTCCTATATAGAGAGGTTATTAGAGAATTGTTTACTGATAACAATACTGAAATTTTTGGTGGAAAGGGGGATGTATAATCCAGTATTAAGGGGAGAAATGTTGAGATGTCTATAACTTACTTCAAAATACTTAAAATTAATAGAAGAAACAATGAACCAATACGAAAAACAAGTGTTAAAACTAGACAGATATATGGATGTTCACTATTTTATTGTTTTATATGCCAACAACTTTAAAAACAACAAAATCTGTAAGAACAGCAAAACGGATCACATATTCATCTGGTCTCAGATAATTTATTGAAGGCAAAATACCATCTCAGGGGGCCGGTGCAGGTGGTTAAGCAGTGGCTTGAGATGCCAATATCATATGTCAGAGGACTAGTTCAAGACCCAGCTGCTCAACTTCTGATACAGCTTCCTGCTAATGCCCCTGAGAAAGCAGAAGATGGCTCCAAGTACATGGGCCCCTGCTACCCATTTGGGAGACTAGAATGGAGTTTCTGACTCCTGGCTTTGGCCTGTCTCAGACCTGGCCGTGGAGTCATTTGGGAGTGAAATCAGTCAGTATACAGAAGTTCTCCTTCTCTCTGTCTCTGCCTTTCAAATAAATAAATACATTTTTAAAACAATAATAAAAACCCCTAAGTATCACTGACCAAGAATTGAAATATTACTTTTGCCATCCAGCATTTGACATTCAGTTGGATAGCAATTACTTTATGCAGGTCAAAATTGAACACATATTTAAATTAATAAAAATGCCTCTAACAATCTTGATGGAGTTCCTGTGTCCTGTGTGTTGGCCTGGCCCAGCCCATGCTGTTGTGGCCATTTGGGGTGTGAAATACATGAAGTCTATATTCCTTAAATAAAATGTTTCGGGGGAAAGAAAGAAAAAAAAGCTCCCAGTCTGGCCTTCTTAATCCCTATAAGAGGTTCTTCTTCCTGTGTTTACTTTCCTGAATTGATTTACCTTGGATTCTCTCTTCAGTTTTCTTATTTCCTGAAGATACAATTAACTTCCACATTTGACTAATATCTACACCAACAGTTCTCAAAGAGGAAGATGACTTTGCTGTCAGAGGGCATTGGGAAATGTCTGTAGACTTTTTTTTAAAGATTTATTTGAAAGGTAGAGTTACAGACAAGATAGACGGTGTGACAGAGATCCTCCATCCTCTGGTTCACTCCACAAATAGCTGCAATGACCTGAACTGGGCCAAGCGGAAGCTAAGAGCCAGGAGCTTCTTCTGGGTCTCCTACATGGGTGGCAGGAGCCCAAACACTTGGGCCATCCACCACTGCTTTTTCAGGTGCATTAGCAGGGAGCTGGATCACAGGTAGAGCAGCCAGAACGGGAAATGGCTCCCATATGGAATGCAAGTGCTCCAGGCTGAAGCTTAACCCACTATGCCAGAGCCAGGACAGAGAAATTTATTATTGTCTTAATTAAGGAGGTGCTATTGGTATCTAGTGAGTAGATACAGGTCAGAGATGATGCTAAACTAACTGTACTACAGTAGAAGGGGTAGCCTCACAACAGAGAATTATCCAGACCCAAATGTCAATGGTCATGGTTGACAAACCTTGATAACCAAAATGCCCACACAAAGATTGACTGAATAAACTATGGAATGTTCACAGAATGCAGCACTATAGAGTTATAAAAAAGAATAAATATTCCTAAGATCTGATACGATTCTTGAAGTATATATATAGCTAAGTTAATAAAGCAAAGAGCAAATAAACACACACCCATACAGAGAAGTCTCACTTGTCACTGGCTTCATTTTCCAGAATTTGTTTCCCACAGAAAATAGTGGTCTGAAAATATTAATGGAAAATTCCAGAAATATAGAACTTATATGTTTCAAGTTAACTTTTATTACAGTAATTATTGTAACTATTATATTTGATGACTTGTTGTTAATCTTTTACTGTGTCTAATTTATAAATTATACTTTATCATAAGCATGTATGTACAGGAAAAAACAAATTATAAACAAGGCTTATTACTATCTGTGGTTTTGGGCATCTACCACAGACTTGGATAAGGAAGGTTTACTATGCTGTGCTCTATCTTCTTTGTAAGTAACAATAACAACAAAGACACATAGCCGCCAGTTTGAGTTCCAGCAGCTCCACTTCTGATCCAGCTCCCTGCTGGAAGATGGTCCAAGTGCTTGGGCCCTTGCACCCACATGGGAGACCTGGAAGAAGCTCCTGGCTGCTAGCTTCAGCTTGCACTGGCCCTGGCCATTGTGACCATTTGGGGAGTGAACCAGCAGAAGGAAGACTCTTCTCTCTCTCTATCTCTGCCTGTAACTCTGAATTTCAAATAAATGAATAAATAAATAAATCTTTTTAAAAAAGATACACAAAGAAAAAGAAACTGTAACAAGAATCCAAACAAACTGGTCAGCTCTGAGGTGGCATGCGGTGGGGCTGGGGGTGGAATGAAGATGAGACAGGAGAAGGGGATGATACTTTTCTGAGTATATCTTTATAGAATTTTTATATTTGGAAACTTGTTAATATTTTAATTGCTTTAAAGTAAATTTATATGTTTAGAAAAGGTCAAGGAGAAAAACCCTAAGAGGAATGCAAACAGAAATTATTGACCTTAACCATATTTCAAATGAAAAACAAAAAAAAATAGATAACCAAAGTGTATTCACTATATACCTTCAACTCATAAACAAATCTTGAACTCTGCTTACCACACTAACATTCAAGTTGTATGGATAAGGCAATCTATAAACCATATTATGCATACTTAATAACTGAGCAAATTAACTTCGGCAGAAAACCAGGTTTTTCATTGTCATAATAGGCAGGGTAAAGCCTTGTAGTGACAGATTAGAATAATATCATTATAAACAAATTTTAAATAGCCGAAACAGCACTTTATGCTCTCCTCAAAGCCTCCTCCCAATATTCCCCAGCTCAAATTTGTTGGAAGAAAGTCATAAGCTAGCAACCAAGAAAGGACACATTTAGCCCCCATATTTCAAAATATCATTTTCTATTAAAAGGAAGCAGAGCTACTCAGAGAAATGGCTAATGGTAGGGAAAGTGCAACCCTGGAACATTTAAATCAGAAGGAAAAGAAAAAAAAAACTACAGAAACATTTCAGACACAACAGCCTGCTTGAAGAGGGCACTCATCTACTGAAACTGAACAATTTACTATACTACATAAATATCTAAATTAACGAGTAGATGGAGGAGAAAAGGGAAAACTTATTTACCGAATACCAAGTAATAAAAGTACAAGTTCTACAATGCTGGTCGGAATACCATTTTACAAACATCAGGGTCAAAACTGAATCAGGAAAGAGTCAACCAATGGGGGCTGGCGATGGGTCACAGAGTTAAAGCCCCAGCCTGCAGCTCCAGCATCCCATATGGGCACAGGTTCAAGATCTGGCTATTCCTCTTCCGTTCCAGCTCTCTGCTGTGGCCTGGGAAAGCAGTAGAAGATGGCCCAAGTCCTTAGCTCCCTGTACCTGCGTAGGAGACCCAGAAGAAGCTCCTGGCTCCTGGCTTTGGAATGGCTCAGCTCTGGCCGTTGCGGTCATTTGGGGCGGGAACAAGCAGATGGAAGACCTCTCTCTCTCTCTCTCTCTCTCTCTCTCTCTCTCTCTCTCTCTCTGGCTCTAACTCTCTGTAACTGTCTTTATTTATTTTTTTTTAAAGAGTCAACTGATGGTAAAACTATTGAGTTAAAGGGAACCAGATCATTACCCAAGCTCAAGAGTATCCCTCCAGGGGGCAGTGTTTGGCCTAGCAGTTAAGATACTGGCATTCCACATCATAAGTGCCTGGGTTCAATCCCTGCCTCCAGATCCCAACTTCAGCTTCCCACTGATGCAGACCTTGGGAGACAGCAGAGACAGCTCAAGTGTTTGGTTTCCTGCCACCTACTGGGAGACCTGGAGTGAGTTTCTGGCTCCCAGCTTCATCTGGCCCAGCCCTGGCTATTGAGGGAATGTAGGAAGTAAATCAGCAAGCAGATGGGAGCTCTTTTTCTCTGTCACTCTAATAATTTTTTTTTTTTTAACAGGCAGAGTGGACAGTGAGAGAGAGAGACAGAGAGAAAGGTCTTCCTTTGCCGTTGGTTCACCCTCCAATGGCCGCCGTGGCCGGCGCACTGTGGCCGGCGCACCACGCTGATCCGATGGCAGGAGCCAGGAGCCAGGTGCTTTTCCTGGTCTCCCGTGGGGTGCAGGGCCCAAGCACCTGGGCCATCCTCCACTGCACTCCCTGGCCACAGCAGAGAGCTGGCCTGGAAGAGGGGCAACCGGGACAGAATCCGGTGCCCCAACCGGGACTAGAACCCGGAGGATTAGCCTAGTGAGGCGCGGCGCCGGCCAACTCTAATAATTTTTTAAAGTATCTCTCTACATATTTCTTAACTATTACAAAGGAAAAAATGGTAACTTTTAAGGAGAAACCTGTCAGGGGGATGTTAACAGTTGTTAAAGTTCACCATTAAGCGGACAAAGGGATATTAATGCCTCCTAACTGAACACATTAAAAACACAAGATCATTTATGTAGTATTCCTTCCACTTAACCTAAGTTTAAGTATGAAGAAATTACAGATAAACCCCGTTTTAGATACATCATAAGAAAAATTCCGGGCCAGTGCTGTGGCACAGAGGATTAAGCCACAGCTTACAGCACCAGCATCCTATAGAGGGCCAGTTTAAGTCCCAGCTACTCCACTTCCATTGCAGCTCCCTGCTGATGCGCCTGGGGAAGCAGTGGAGGACAGTCCAAGTGCTTGAACCCCTCCACCGACGTGGGAGACCTGGATGAAGCTCCTGGCTCCTGGTTTTGGCCTGGTACAGACCTGGCCATTGTAGTCATCTAGTGAGTGAACCTGCAAATGAAGATCTTGTTCTTTCTCTGTCTCTCCCATTCTCTCTGTAACTGACTTTCTAATAAATAAATAAATCTTTATAAATAAATAAATAAATATTTTATACGGTAATTAAAACTTATGAAGAGTACAACAAAGCAAATGTACATAAATGTTAACTAAGTATTTTTGAACTGAGGCAGCTGATTATATCATTTTTGCAGCTTTTCTGTACAGTCAAAATTTCTGAAAAATAAAAAGGGGAGAGGAGGACCTGATATATACATTTTTTTCAGGATAAACCATGCAGACCTTAACTATTTTCTATTTTGGAGTGATTCAGGATGAGGTATGTTTATTATGGTTCTATGTGAAAACTTCATTTAGGAGAAGTTCTACTCATCATCATGAGACAGTCCTGCTCGCTCTCACATCTTCCTGCATTTGGCTTTTAGAAAACCATAGCAACTGAGGTTTCTCTTACCTCAATGACTGCTCCTTATTAGAACCTTCTGGTGGTTTCTTCTCATCTCCCCAGCTCTAAAATTTAGGGTTCCAATGGTCTAAGTATTTCAAATAAGAGATCTTTTCTTCTCCAGGGATATCAGCGTTCCTTAGTGATTTAATGTAACCATATGGCTTTCTTTTCCTTTTTAATATATTTAAAAGGCACAGAGACAGAGATAGAGCGCCTCCATTCACAGGAAGCCATAAACAGCTACCACTAGGTCAGGCCAGTGCCAGGAGCCCACAACTCAATCTGGCTCCCACGTGGGTGACAAAGACCCACGTCTCTTGAGGCACCATTTGCTGTCTAGTAAGGTGCACATTTTCAGGAAATTGAAAAGCCAGAACTAGAATCAGGCACTGTGATAAGAGATGTGAGCATCCCAGGCAGTGACTTAACTGCTGAGCCAAAGGCCTGCCCCACAAGGTTTTAAATAGCAAATGCAGTCTGGATAGTTCCCAGAATTCAAATGCAAATCCAATTAACTACCTGATAGCTCCATTTAGGTATCTAAGAGCCTCCTCAGTCACAGCATATTCAAGATTGAATTGCTGAATTCCTTCAAAAGGTGTCTTACCCACCAAAGTTTTCCTTATCTCAATAAATGGTAACACCATCCCTCCAGTTCCTCAAGTCAAAAATCAAGGTCATCCTCAACTCCCTTTTCTCCCAAACCATATGAAATCCAACCAATTCTTTCTAGTCTACCTTCAAAGTATGTCCAGAATCTAACCACACCCTAGGGCTTCCACAGGTACCAACACGGTCTAAGAATCCCACTAATTTTTTGCTGGGATAATACAACAGTAGTCATGCTTTTACTATTATCCCCCTAAAACCATAAAGAGCTTTTAAGCATCTAAATAAGTCAGATAATTTTACTTTTCTGATCAGTACCTCTATGAACTTCCCATCTTATTTAGAATAAAAACCAAGCTGCTTGGACTTAACATGATTAATTAAGCCCCTCCTCCACCCCATCCTTTACATCATTGACCTCCCTCAAAAGCACCAAGCAAACTATCACCTGAGGGCCACTGAAGATATATTCCCAATGCCTGAAGTACTCTTTTCACTAATATCCACATTTTTTACTTGGTTACCCCCCCCCCCCATCTTTGCTCTAGGAACAATTTCTCAATGAAGCCTTTTCAAACAGTGCTCTTTAGTACCCTGCTTTGGCTCTGAGCTCCTACTTCCTTCCCTTTCACCCATAATACTTATTCTTTGACATGCTGAACCTCAGCCCATATTTTCAAAGCCTGTGATGTAGATTTTATAGGGTTCTAGTATCTCTTTGCTATCATGCAGCTCCTCTGTAAAGATTTTCTCATTAGGTTAAGGGAGTGACATAATTGTTCCTATAGTTAGTATCTCAAAGCTAGCCTCTATTCTGAGAGTGTTTGCAGGAACTCACAGGCCCTAGTCAAAAAAAACTAATACCTTATCAAACCTTAGCCTAGACTCTAGCTCACATTTGCTATTTCAAAGGAAACTCACTGGCCCCTATCAATGACCAATCAAAAGAAGCTTGTATGCACTGTGGAGCAACCAGAGGCCCACATGTGAGCTGATTATCCACTGCAAATCTTTAACTTTGAACTATTAAGATTTACTGTCTTGGGGCCAGCGCTGTGGTATAGCGGGTAAAACTGCCACCTGCAGAACTGGCATCTCATATGGGTGCCAGTTTGAGTCCCAGCTGCTCTACTTCTGATACAGCTTCTTGAAAATGTGCCTGGGAAAGCAGTGGAAAATGGTCCAAGTCCTTGGGCCCCTGCACCCATGTGGGAGACCCAGAAAAAGCTCCTGGCTTCAAACCAGCGCAGCTCCAGCAGTGGTAGCAATTTGGGGAGTGAACCAGTGGACAAAAGACTTCTCTCTCTTTCCCTCTAACTCTGCCTTAAAAAAAAGTAAGAAAAATTAAAATAAAAAGATTCACTCTCTTTAATCTTACCAGAAGCCCAGGAATTCATCATTAGCTGCCTGACATCTTGCTCTGTGCAATGCCATAAATACTTGCTTTTTCCTTGTTGCAAGTGATTGATCTGCTGCACATTGGGCCAGCGGAGCCAGCTTTAGGGTTCTATAGCAACCTCTCCAACCAGTTTTGGAGGTTTCTGTAACAATGATACCTGTTTTATTTACTGTCTTTCACTCTGACTAGAATTTAAACTGTGTGTGGGCACAGATTTGGGTTTGTTCACTGTTATATTTCAAATGATAAAACAGTATCTAGGTCACAGAAAGTGCCTAACATATGCTAAATCAATTTGACTGATGGACTCATGAATGTATCATAAGCTATTACGGATTATTCAAGATACTACCAAAATAATTTCCCTATAGGCTAAAAACATTATATGTCTGGTGCCACTAAGCCTTTTCTTAAAAACCAATTAAAAATCTTAAAAAACCTTTTCTTGAAAATTTCCGGTAAGGCACTTTCTTGAAAACTCTTTTACATGCAAACATAATAAATCTATTAAGTGGCTTACACGATTATCACTGTGTCTTTGTTGAATTTTTTCTCTTGAACTGTATTGGAGCAATTTGGGGAAACAATATCTTCACTATCAGAAGACAAATCAATATATTGTATTCCTCTTTGATTCTTGAAATATGATATACTTGTTTTTCTTTCATTATCTGGAGTCTCTGGAACACTTGAATCTTCTGTAAGAGAAAAAAGGAGAAAGGCATTTTTGAACTTAAAAATTAAACAAATTTGTTTTCGGTAACTATCATCATATATAAAAATCTCTAATATCTCCAATTGTTTCCATTCTAAAACCAGAAATTTCTATCATTTTTTAAAAACAAACTTAATAGGCAACCAGGTTGGGGCCAGCACTGTGAGTAGCGGGTAAAGCCACCGCCTGCGGCGCCGGCATCCCATATGGACACTGGTTCTAATCCTGGCTGCTCCACTTCTGATCCAGCTCTCTGCTTGGCCTGGGAAAGCAGCAGAAGATGGCCCAAGTCCCTGGGCCCCTGCACCTGCGTGAGACCAGGAAGAAGCTCCTGCCTCCTGGCTTTGGACTGGCGCAGTTTTGGCCACTGCGGCCATCTGTGGGATTGAACCAGTGGATGGAAGACCTCTCTCTCTCTCTCTCTCTCTGCCTCTGTGACTCTGCCTTTCAAATAAATAAATAAATATTAAAAAAAAAGTCAACCAGGCTGGTGCAAAATGATTTTTTTGTTTCACAGGTTGTTTACTAGTGAGACTTTAATGAAAACTAAAAAACACAGGTTTGTGTTTTATATTCTAATCCTTTTTAAATCTACGCTTTTATTTCCTAGCACACAGTTCCTGTCTGAGAGAGCATGGACACCAGAGTTCAGAAGACCTGGAGTCCAATTTTTGCTTTTTTAAAAAGATTGATACGGCCGGCGCCACAGCTCAATAGGCTAATCCTCCACCTAGCGGTGCCGGCACACCGGGTTCAAACCCGGTCAGGGCACCGGATTCTTTCCCAGTTGCCCCTCTTCCAGGCCAGCTCTCTGCTGTGGCCCGGGAAGGCAGTGGAGGATGGCCCAAGTGCCTGGGCCCTGCACCCCATGGGAGACCAGGAGAAGCACCTGGCTCCTGCCTTCGGATCAGCGCGGTGCGCCGGCCGCAGCGCGCCAGATGTGGCTGCCATTGGAGGGTGAACCAACGGCAAAAAGGAAGACCTTTCTCTCTTTCTTTCTCACTATCCACTCTGCCTGTCAAAAAAAAAAAAAAAAAAGATTGATACATGAAACACAGAAAATTCAACCTATCTGGGTCTGCCGTGAGTGGCAGGGACTCACCTACCTGAGCCACCATCTGCTGCTTCCTAGGCACACTAGCTGGCTGTCGGAAAGTGGAGTAGCCAGGACTCAACCAGCACTCTAGATTCGGTATACTGGTCTCCAAAGTGGCAGCTTAACCACTTGGAGTCTCATCTTATTTCTTAGTCTTGTTACTTAACCTAAGCTTTAGTCTGTTTACCTGTAAAATGCAGATGCTAATCATCACAGAGCTAATACACACATAAATTCAGATGAGATATGTAAAAGTCTTTATTTCAATAATGGCCAAGTAGCCTCCTATAAGCCTAGACAAGTGCTTTTGGCTAAATTGTGTCCCCACCTCTCCTATTCATATGGAGAAGTCTGAACTCCAGCAACTCTAAATGTAACTGTTCAAAACTTTAAAGAGGCAATTAAGGTTAAATGAATCAGAAGCACCAGGAGGGTAAGGACTTGGAATAAACTGAGAAACACATTCCTCTAACAATGTGAATGTTTAATTTCCAGGTTAAAAAAAAAATAACAAACAGGTGAAGTCTTCAAACAAAACATTTAATCCTCACCATAACATAGGGACACATAATATATCACCATTTCACAGAAAAACTAGTAGCAGATCTGAATCTCAAGACTAAAAGTCTAAATTGGTATACTCTAAAACTCTTGGTCTCCCCCATTAACTGTCACAGAATTATAGCAATCATTATTATGAAGCTCATGATCCATATCTGTAAGCAACATTAACTAAGTACCACATAACTAATATTTGCTCTGCAGGCATCAAAGCACAAACATTTACTTTCCATAGTACAGTCCTAAAAACAACACTAAGAAGTATTTTATCCAAAGCAGCAATTTTTTAAGTACTGAGGCAAGCCTGGGTGAAGAATTCTGATAGTTACATGAAGAAATAAAACACAGGGGCTGGCACTGTGGCGCAGCGGATTAACGCCCTGGCCTTAAGTGCCGGCATCCCATATGGGCGCCGGTTTGAGTCCCAGCTGCTCCACTTCCAATCCAGCTCTCTGCTATGGCCTGGGAAAGCGGTGGAAGTCCTTGGGCCCCTGCACCTGTGTGGGAGACCCAGAGGAAGCGCCTGGTTCCTGGCTTCAGATCGGCACAGTCCGGCCGTTGCAGCCCACTGGGGAGTGAACCAGCGGATGGAAGACCTCTCTCTCCCTCTCTCTGCCTCTCCTTCTCTGTGTAACTCTTTCAAATAAATAAATAAATCTTTAAAAAAAAAGAAATAAAATACATATATTTCCTATATGTATAAAGGCACTACAGATTCTGATTTTACCAAGTGTTTCTGATACATCAAAAGCCATAAATGCAGACCTTTAGAGTATTGAAAAATTCAACTGAAAGCCAACTTGAAAACCTAAATACTTATGGGAAATTGATTTGAATTGTCCAATTTTCTTTTTTTTTATTTTTTATTTTTATTTTTGACAGGCAGAGTTAGAAAGTGAGAGAGAGAGAGACAGAGAGAAAGGTCTTCCTTCCGTTGGTTCACCCCCCAAATGGCCGCTACGGCCGGCGTGCTGCGCCGATCCGAAGCCAGGAGCCAGGTGCTTCCTCCTGGTCTCCTATGCGGTGCAGGGCCCAAGCACTTGGGCCATCCTCCACTGCCCTCCCAGGCCACAGCAGAGAGCTGGACTGGAAGAGAAGCAACTGGGACTAGAACTCGGGGTGCCGGCGCCACAGATTAGCCTAGTGAGCCGCGGTGCTAGCCCCAATTTTCTTTTAAAACGTCTCTCTATTCAAAGTAAAGAACAAAATTTAAATGTGTAACCATTAGAGATTTAAGTTTCATTAATCAGAACAGAACTAGAATTTATCAAATGTGATCATATAATCACCTTTTGATACTTCTCCCCATAATTTAATGTTCAGAGTACAGGGTGAAGACATTTTTTAACTGGCTTTTAATATGCTTAGCTAACAGATTAGGAAAAAAAAGTCTATCATATACTCAATTACTCCAGAGTTTTATCACATGTATAATAAAAACCATCATAAAATATACACTAGCAATAAATAGTGTCAAAACAGTATACTTTAATGAAAACTATATGCCACTCCCAAATAATTTTGTGAAATGAGTTATACTGTTTTACACTGGTGAAAATCTCTGGTTTAACAGAAGGCAGTTGGGTTCTCATATCTATTTCCATATTTAAGCTGTTGAAGTATATTGCTTTTGTTGAAAAACAATGAAAAAAATCATGCCTCACAGAGTTATATAATTGGAGAAGGGAGGAGTATTTTTGCAGCCTTTTTAGATTACTGTGGACATTCTTCTTTGAAACTAAAACTAAATGCAAACTTGACAGGCAGTAATTTTTAAAGTGCTGTTGCAATAAGGTATCCGAAACCACATGAAAAAACATTTTGCATCCTGTATGTTAAAATCCATTTGGTTTATCTTACACTTTAGGATCTTTAACCAATGCATTGCTTTCTAACATTGTATCTAGGTCATCTGAAAAATATTAGCTTACTGAGTAATATATCTTCCACATACTGACATAATTCATGATATATCAAATATCAAAGATATCTGTTAATGTCACCACTGAGCTCAGTAGAATGTCTAAGTTATCTGGAAGCTATCAAACTTGTAGCCGGGGCCACCACTGTGGCGCAGTGGGTTAACACCCTGGCCTGAAGCGCCAGCATCCTATATGGGCATTGGTTCGAGTCCCAGCTGCTCCACTTCCAATCCAGCTCTCTGCTATGGCCTGGGAAAGCAACAGAATGGTCCAAGTCCTTGGGTCCCTGCACCCACGTGAGAGACCTGGAAGGAGCTCCTGGCTCCTGACTGAG